>NC_133618.1:163915880-163985880 GCF_048593235.1 Sminthopsis crassicaudata
AATCAAGAACAAGTCATGGCGAGTTGATCATATATTCTTTATTGACAGAGCTAATAAAGTGGTATATGAGGGCAGTAATATAGTTTGTCTATATTTGTCAAGATATTTGACAAAGTCAGGTTATTCTTTTTCAAAATATGCAGTGATGTGGATTAAATTCTAGTGTCAATTTGTGGGTCATGACTTCATGTAGGGTCTTGTAACTGAATGTGGAGGTCATAGAATTATGATTTATACCTATTTTATATACCTATATACTCATAGTCACATAAAAAAAATTATTAGGCTAAAAGGGGTTGCAAAAGGAAAAAGTTTAAGAAGCTCTGATATATGTTAAATATGTCTGAAGTGGTTTGAATAGTTAAGAAAAATTATAATGCTTAATAACAGGTTAGAAGAGTTCTCTGGTTGTGTTCTCCAGGGAATCATCCTTGGTCCTGAGTCATTTAGTATTTTTATCAATGACTTACATAAAGGCATAGTTGACATTCTTATCAGATTTGCAGATGGCACAAAACTTGTAGTGTTTGCTAGCATAATTGATGACAGGGCAAGGATTCAAACACATTCTGACAGGCTAGAACATCAGGTTGAATAAAAAATTTGAAATTTAATAAGACCAAACATAAAGTCTTACATTTTGTTTTGGAAAATCAACTTTCTAATTATAAGATAGAAGTTCAAGATTTTTTTTTCTTTAGTAGAATCTGAATCAGCTGTGTGTTTTGGTAGTCAAGAAAACTAATTCAGTCTTGATCTGCATTAAAAGAAGGATAGCTTCTTGACCTACGGAAAGGACAATCTTGTAATCAGACCACATTGAGAGGACTGTGGCACTTATATGCAGTAAAGTAGCCAGAGAAAAGTGACTAGGGTGTTGAAGAAGCAAAGACTTAGAGGATACATGATAATTTCTTTCACATTTTTGAAAAGCTATCATTTGGTGTAGTTTTTCATAGAATTCTCAGTTACTGAGAACGTTCCTTTTGTACATAGATACTTGATAATTGTTCTGTTGAAATGAATTCAGAATGACAGGTAGAAGTTAAGAAGAGGTAAATATAGGACTATTGTAAGGAAAATCTTCCTAACAATTAGAGTTACCAAAAATTGGAATGGGGCTGTTTTGAGAGGTCATTAGTTTCCATTCACTTCAATTCTTAAATCAAAAGCTAGATGACAACTCAAAGGGTGCAGTTGAAGGCTGGGGTTGTGGGGGGGACTCCCTTTTGGGTAAGTAGTCACCTCTGAATTTTCTTCCAACTCTAATTCTGTTAAGACTATTCAAAGTTTTCTGATAATTCAACCACAGAGCTATGTTAATAAATGACTGCACTGAATAGTCTTTCAAATTATTGATGTTGAGTGAGCCATAAAAAGATGAATGTTTTATTATGGAATTTGCTTTGTGCAAAGTCCAACTGAAAGTAGGATTCCTTATAGATAGTGAGATCTTCCAGTTGTTCCTTTTCTGCAGTTACTCTGGTATTGAGGCATCAGAAATCTTCAGCGAGATCTGCATTCACTCAAAATAATTGGGCTAAACATTGATAAAGGATGGAGCCTGAGTTTCAAACAAAGTAGATGACTTACCTATGCTCACACATAGCTACAAAGTATGAGAGGCAAAGTTTGAACTGAGGTCCTTATGACTTTAGATCCAGCATTTTTTTCTGTAATACCACGGTGTACAGCCACCCAAAACCAACCTCAATTTCTCTACCTAATCACCACTATTTCTGCACCCATGATAGAACATCCACTTACAGAACCATTTTTTGCTTGTCATGGTTAGTTCCTTCTCACAGAGACATTTTCAGATAATTACACTACCCTATGAAAGTTTCATCATCCTGACCACAGGTTTGCTTAGATCTGTTGCCACCTACTTATAAACAGCGGGAACATTGCAAAAAGGCAAGATTGTTTAAGTGAAGTACAATCATAAAAAGGTATGTTGTCAATTAGTTTGAATTTTTATGAAAATGATGATAATTAAAATTTATTTCAATTTTATTTAAAGAGAACATTTCACTTGTCAAAAGAACTGTTTTTAAAAGCATCCTAGTTTTTTTAATAATTATAATAAACATAAATATTTAATCTTCAGTTTGCCACAGGTGTGTCTGTGAATTAAGTTCTACAGGTAAAATACGATTTTGTTCACATAAAATATATGTGTACCAAATAAAGCATATAGGCACTTTCTTAAGTGTTAACCTCTTCCTGTATTAAAAACTTAAAAACTATAACTTACTCTTTTAGTCAATTGTTTTCTGATTACTGAGTTTCAAGATCAATGTGTTCAATGATAGATTTCTTAAAACAGTATTATATTTTAAAAACTGATTAATAATGTTATTACTAAATAAAAAAGCAGAAAATATTATGAGACAATTATGAATAAATTTAAGAAGAGCTGCTACTGCCTATATATTACAAAATAACATTGCTATGTCAAACTAGAATTTAACAATTCATTTGTAGATGTGATAATGAATGCAAACACATGTATTTGCACATGAAATCTAAAAGCCATAGAGCAAATTCTGAGAAATTATCAGATATATTATGTATGTATTAAAAATTATATTACATTGGGAGTTCCCATCCCTCAGCACAAGAGTACATATCATCTCATGCTATACTATAATAATACATTATATTATATTATATTATGTTCATTATATTATTCCTACATAGGAATGATGATAAGTAGAATGTTTCTAAAGGAGACTTTTTTTCTGCCTCTCTCCTCCATACCTCAATATTTTTGGGATCATCTAAGAAGCAGTCATTACTCCTAAATTCCTTTACATTCTCCTAGAAACCAACTTCGGAATCCTAAAATTATGGGGTAGCATAGTGCCAGGAGCATAATAGACATTTCATTTAAAAAATCTTCCCTAAACCTGTTAAATATAATTGAATTCCTCACTCTTTTCTCCATCTAAATTTTATACCTACCATTGCAGTCAGATATGCATATATATAAAAAGAGAACAAAGAACCTAGGAAAAATTTGAAAATGTGCTGTTTGCCTTTGGAGTCTAATTTTTTACCTCCCTCTTTTATTGTCCAATAATCTACATTCCCTCCCTGTTTGTATACTCCAGGTGCCCTCATCCTGCTAAAGGCACCCCAACCATCTGTAGTTATGATTTACAATAAATTATCTTTTGAGCTCTGACTCCATATTGAGCTATATGGTATCTGCTGAGGTACGATGTGTTTAGAGAACAGAGCTTAACAATAATTCTGACTTCCCCAAGTTGTCTAATCCTTCAGGAATTGTTGTAGACTTCAAAATTATTTCTTCTTTACTCTTTTTTCCTTTATAGGATCTCAGAAGAGAGATCATTTCAGTAATATATTAGTGGGAAGAGAACCTAAAAAATTATTTCAAATCATATTATAAATTGTTGACAACCTTAACCCTTCCAAGAATGTGTGTGGAGTGTGTGTGTGTGTGTATGTGTATGTGGAGTGTGTGTGTGTGTGTATTCTGAAGTCAGGAAAACTAATGTTCCCGAGTTCAAATCCAGCTTCAGACACTTATTAGCGATGTAATTTTGAATAAGTCACCTAACTCCATTTATCTTAATTATTCTTCTATAAAATGAACTGGAGAAGGAAATAGAAAATTACTCCAACACTTTGCCTCTCCAACAACAACAAACCCAAATGGATTCATGAAGAATTGGACATAGCTTAACAAAACAGGGAAGAAGTGGAAATGTCTTTGACCAAGACAATCCATTCATGATTAGTAGGGGTACATTTAACAGAATGAAGGGATTAGGTGCTTGTGAACAAGAAGGGGTGTAAATTATTAGATGATGAAAAGGGGGAAGAAAGATAGAAAAATTGCACATCTAGAAATTTTGTCTAAATAAACTAAATAGCTAAATAAGACTTTAAAACTGAGAAGTGAAACTTTTTCCTTCCTAGAGATAGATATGTGTGTATCTATCTTTCTATCTATATGTTTAACTGGAAACATGACAATGCCTAAGCTATGTCTATACATATATCAATTTGGCTAAATTAAGGAAAGACAAGTTTAATTTAACAATGAGGTTTAAGCTTTCTCTTATATGAAAAGCAGTTTCATACCTACATGTTCACATATATATGCATATATGTATATATAAATATACACATATGTACATTGAGTTTTTAATGACTTCTTTGGATGCAAACATGGGCAGAACCTATAGGGAATCTTTCAATTTATTTCTAAACTGCAATGAGTATATTTTATAATGACAGTTCTCAAACTTATGACTTCATTCTGGTAGACACACAAGACTGTTTGTAAACTGCTCAAATATGATTTTGCTAAAAAGTGATTCCTTAATAAATGCACCACACTAATGGAAATTATTATAATAGGATCTCAGATTATGGGATAGAAATCTTGTCTGAGAAAAATTTCATATAAGCTTATATTAATGATTCATGATTCCTATTTGAAATTTCAGTTGCATTATCTAGCAAGAGACAACATATTCTTAGGCAGAGTCTAGCCATCAAACTTTCTGAATTCCCATCATTTCGTTGCACTAGATTTGCTCTGTAACCTTGGTCAATTCACTTGGTCCAAGTTTTCACATTTTTCTGATCCATAAAATGAGGAATTTGAGATTTGCCATTTACTGAGTTATAAGGTATTCTAAGGATTAATGAGGTCATTAAGTATTTTAAAATCCTTGACCAAAACACATTAAGTACAAAGGAGTACAATTATTATAAGACATGATTTCAATATATTACAATTCACAAAATCAAGTCCTCTATAAAATGCCACATTCTCCCAGCTGCCAATATTATATCATAAGATATCACATAATAAAAGCTGATTCTGTACAAAGTAGCATGTACTGTCTTTTCCATATAAGAAATTCACATGTGTGCAGCCTGTAATAACAGAATTATGCAAAAGACATTATAATGCTTGGGACAGCGTCTAATTTGCACAAATATATCATTACCAGAGATTAAAGTTTATCAGCAGTGCCAGAAAAACTGTGTCTCACGTAAAATAGGATGGCAAACACTATCCAATGAGGTAAATCTGAATTTTAAACACAAATACTAATGATATCCAAAGAAATAGGTACTGTTTTAGGGACTGAATGACAAAATTATGGGAAACGTCTCTGTGAAAGGATTAAGAACTCCACAGGGTAGTACATGTCTGTAGTGCTGCTGCTAAGGGAAATTGAGACAGGTAAAATGTTTGAAATTGGAATTTTTGACCTGTGAGAAAATTGTGAGAATTGTATGAATCAAAGTGACTCCATCTTGCAAAATTGACTACATTTTGAGACTCAAGTTTCATTTTTATTTTTTTATTTGCTTGCCAATCATAGGAATTTAGTGACATCCCATTTCATATCTAGAAAGTTCATCTGCTTATATTCCCCACTCCTAACTCCAGAAACTTTTTAAGCTATTTTCCAACTTGAAAAATCTTTAATCTTTCCTACAAATTTCCTACAAGATTACAATACCTAATCTTATATCCTGCTTTTTATCCTGCTAATTTTTGCTTTTAATGTATTTTAAAAAATCTATCTTCCACTGTATTTGAGGTCTAATGTCAACCTGAAGAGGCCTAATTTGTCATGCATTTGGCATATATTGATTAATACTGATATGCTCAGAAACTCAGAAGTTTTCACTTGTTTTAAATTTCATCCTCACAATTTCTGGCAAGCCAAGTCAATTCAAGAAAGGACTCTAAATTTTGGGGTGTCATCTTAGACTTTGGAACACTGCCCTGAAATTTGACTCTTTCCTTGATCTCAAATTCTCCTGAGATAAGGTAAGCCCTGACATTGTTGGGACAAGTATTGTCATAATTCTCCCACATTGTTATGGCAGGTATTGCCATAAGTTCCCACAATTGTTGGGGCACAATTTCTTGGGAAGTCCCTTTGAAGAAATAGATAAGCTGCAGAAGTGTATTCTCTATGGCACAAATAGCTATATTTATTATGACTGGAAGTCACAAGCAACCATAATTTGTGAATGACTAGCAAACTGATAGTGAAAGCTATTGAATCATGTGATATTTACTTTAAATCTGCAAGAGATTCAGTTATTCTGGTTTCAATTTGACATTTTTGATTATTAAAGAAATTAAGATTAGTCTACTATATATAAATATCCAAATGAATTGCAAATTCGGTCTGAAAAAAGGACTTTCAATTACTATAAATTTTAGAAAATTGTGCACACAGATCTCTTCTGTGTAATTATATCATTCATGTTTTTATGTCTTTGTAAAATGCAGGAAAATGTCTAGTGTTGGTTGTAGATTTTGCTATGTTGGAAAATTTTTAAGGGAAAAATGAAGTCAGCTGAAAAGACTGCTGAAAAGTTATAGCCAAAGAGTTTAGAACACTGGGGGAGATTAATAAAGTTTTATAATTTCATATTTGAAACAGTTCTTCTAGCTTTATATAATCTTATACTAATCTTCTATCCCAGTAAGCAAGACTAACTCTTACTTTCAATAGGCTTTTAAGATTAAGTTAAAAGGAAAAAAAACCCTGAGTAATACTTTCTCTCTGTCTTTTCAGTCATAATTAGATTGGAGTTATAGAGATAAAATCAGATAATCAAAGGAAGGGGGAAAATTCCTAGCATATAGAAATTTGTGGCATTATAACTGAATCAGAGATTGAATTAATAATTTAAATATATCTTTACTGTAAATTTCCAAATTAAGGTTACTGCTAAGGAAACATCTCAGTAAATTTTGGTAGTTTCCATATAAGGCTTAATCACCTCTCTTCTCTTTCTGGATGGAAAGACTTGTAGTTGAAAAAAAGATCTGAGATCATTCTTTCCCTGCAAATTTATAGAACTACTTAGTTTTAGTGCAATGAAAGAAAGCAGTTTCACCCAACAGCAGAGGGACCCATGAGGAGGGAACGTCAAACCCACTCCCCATTCAGTGAAAACATCTATGTCATCCCAATCATCACCTGGCTCTAGAATTATTTTGAATAATGAGGATCACAATGATGGGCTTGGACTTAAAAGGAAATAAATAAAAAGTTTTAGGGAGCTGAGAGTAGTACTGCAAATCTCTGAAAATGAACTAACTGATAAAAGGAACTCTAAAATTTTTAAATGTTTCCAATTAATGGCCCTTGGATGTGAGGTTTTTTTTTTTTTTTTTTTTTTTTTTTTTGTCGTCTTTATTTATTTATTTTTTTAGATTTTAAATATAAATTAAATAAAAATTAATGAGCAAAAAATCCAGATTTGATTTGGATGAAATATAATTCTGAAACTAAAGAGGATAACTGTGGTAAACCAGAACTTAACTGCAATTGGTATATCCATTAAAGAATTTATTAATTATGTGACCTTAAGCAAATAACTCTACCTCTGTTTGTCTCTTTTTTCTAGTTTGTAAAAAGGATAAGATTAGCATCTAGTTCCCAGAGTTGTTATAACAATCAAATGATATAATGGTTGCAAAGTACTTAACACAGTACCTGGCATAGGATAAGCACTATATATATAGTTGTCATTTTAATTATTATTTTCTTTAATTGAATATAATTGTTCCATATTAAATAATTCCATACCAAGTCTCAGATATAATTTATATAAAAGGTCAAAGGTGATAAAATGAATGTTTTTCTAAGTAAGATAATTTGAAAATTCCTTCAGCTGAATTGGGGTCATCTGACTTTTATTTCATGTTTTAAATATGTGTTGTATATATTATTACTATGTTTCTAACAATGCTTCTTATATTGTAAAATGTGAGAAACCATTCTCAAAAATGGTATTAGACAAATAACTTGTTTTTAATCTGGGTGTTGTTAGATTATAAATTTAGTTATTAGAAAAATGTGATTAAAATAGATATTTGAAAATTATTAAATATTTAATAGCAGCAGCTAGGTGGTACAGTGGATAAAGTGTTGGCCCTGAAATCAGCAGTACCTGAGTTCAAATCTGGACTCAGACACTTCCTAACAGGATGTCTCTGAGCAAGTCACTTAACACAGTTTACCTCAGTCTCTTCATCCATAAAATGATCTGGAGAAGGAAATGGCAAACCACTCCAGAATCTTTGCCAAGAAAGCACTACATGGATTCATGAATTAATAAGAAGAACAACAAAAATTATTTATTTTTGTTTTATAATAACAATAATATTATGTAATAACAATGTAATTTATTCTTTGGGGAGAAAAACATTGTACAAAAGCTTTAAGATATCCTTATCTTAACTGTTTTCAGGCAGGATTATAACACCCTTTCATTAGCTCCGCTGACTGCATGTTGTAAAATTCTAAAATATTGAGTTTTGAGAACCTATACCTGAAAAAACAGGATTTCCTCTTACTTATTGTCAAAACAAGTGAATTTACAAGTTTACTATAATAAAGAGTGAGTTTTTATCTGAAATTATTTGATTATCACTTACATAAAATTATAGGGTCTGTGAATCTGAGCTATAGTGTCGCTAAGTGATTTTTGAATCAAGTAACTTTGTATTCACTGTATATATAATTTAAAATACACTAAGATATGATTTTTTCTAATTTATAAGTGAAGAACAAATGAAATGTCAGTCTTAGGGAAATAGAAAAAAAAATCAACAATATTCAAGCCCTAAACTATGATTAGTAAAACTTTGCTATTTAAGATAAAAATTTCATGTACTGTATTATTTTGAGTTTTGATTATTAGATGATTGTCTGAATTATCATGAAGCCAGTAGTCCACCATTCAAGGAGAAAATGGCATATACTGCAAATGAGAACTGCTAAAGATGGATGTCTGTCCCTAAGAAAAATTGAAGAGATAACTTTAATATTGCTTAGCATATTATCCACTTGACTCAATTTTCCCATGATATTATTTCCCTCTGAACAGGAAGTTTTTTCACTTGGTTAATTCTTTTTTTTTTAGTAAATTTATTTATTTTTACATACATAATACTTTATGAATCATTTTGGGAGGAAAAATTAGAGAAAAAGGTTAAAATCATGGGAGAGATTAAAAAAAACAGAAAAAAGAAGTGAATATAACATGTGCTGATTTACATTTAGTCTCCTTAGTTCTATTTCTGGATGCAGATGGCATCAAGTTTATTGGAATTGCTTTGGATAACTGAATTACTGAGAAGAATCAAGTCTTTTTTAGATGATCATTGCACAGTGTTGCTGTTACTCTATACAATGTATTCCTCATTCTGCTTGTTTCATTAAGCATTAGTTCATGTAAATTTTTTTAGACCTTTCTAAAATCCACTTGTTCATCTTTTTTATAGAACAATAGTATTCCATTACCTTCATGTACCACAACTTGTTCATCCATTTGATTCCCCAATTGATGGGCATGCCCTAATTTTCTAGTTCTTTGTTACCACAAAAAGAAGCTGCTGCAAACACTTTTGCACATGTGGATTCTTTTCCCTTTTTTATGATTTCTTTGGGATACAGATGCAGTAATGGCATTGCTGATTCAAAAGGTATGGACAGTTTTATAGCATTTTGAGCATAGTTCCAAATTGTTCTACAGAATGGTTAGATCATTTCACAATCCCACCAACAATGAATTAATATGCCAGTTTTCTCACATCCACTCCAATATTTATCATTATCTTTTCCTGTCTTCTTAGCCAGCTTGAGAGGTGTGAGGGGGTATCTCAGAGTTGTTCTCATTTGCATTTCTCTAATCAACAGTGATTTAGAGAATTTTTTTCATATAATTATAGATGGCTTTAATTTTGCCATCAGAAAACTGTTCATATTCTTTATGATTTATCAATTGAGAAATGACTTGAATTCTTATAAATTTGACACAGTTAATATATTTTAGAAATAAGATCTTTATCAGAAACCCTAGCTATAAAATTTTTTCCCAGCATTGTATTTCCATTTTAATCTTGTTTCTATTAGTCGCTTAGTTAATTCTGAGCCTGGTCACAGTATCCTATGAAAAATGTGGAGCTTTGTTATATGATTGTCTGTTAAATATGACTTGTGCCTGGGATTAAAGAAAACTAAGGGAGTTTTTCTCCTATTGTATATATTCAGGTCAGTCTGTCTCCTTAAGGGAACAATCTCTACATGGTTAAAATATGTCCCTTCTTTTTCCCTTTGTAGCAAAGTTTTATATATAGTTGTGAATTATAAAAAGTTTTGTAAGTACAATACTAAATCAATTTATATCTTAATACTGGAACATCTTTGTATTGTTCTAATAGCATTATGAGAAATTTTGCAATTTTAATTTGTATTTGTCAAGTTATTATATAGAAATGATATCCTCCTAAGGGAGGAACTAGACAAAATAATAAGACATAGATATAATGTAAAACTTTTCTAATTAAATAGAGTGCTAATTTTGAGAAAGCAATAGGATCAAATTGCTTTCTCTGGAAACTGGGATGTGTGTGTGTGTGTGTGTGTGTGTTTAAGTATATGTGTGTGTATTTATGTATATGTTTATGTGTGTGTGATATAAATATATAAATTTCCTGGTTCTTACAGAGGATAGTCCAATTATTAACTTCCAAATGTTTTTAATGGAAAATTCAGTCTTTGAGTATATTAAGTTCTCAAAATTGAATTAAGGATTTTACATATAAAATTACATTGATAATTGTTAAGAAAATGAAATTATTTTCCTATTTTAAAGTGTCTATTTGAAGAGCCAGACAGGCTCATTTTCAAAATTAGTTCCTTATGAACTTTTCTTATGATTCTTCCTTTACTCAATTGATAGTATTATCCATATCAGGTACAGGATTAGTATAATTATCTAATATTTTAGTAAATTATCTAAGCATCTCTACAAGTGAAGAGACCAAAAAAGCAGAGATCTTTTTAGAGCTGCCCTGAAAATGAAGCCTATTCCAAAATGTTCAAGAGATCTTTTCAGAAGCTGATGACATCAGGAGGACATCTGGGACTCAAGGTAAATTGTTCTGAGTAAATGAACATTAGGAGTGGGTCACTAGAATGCAAGGAGATTTGATGTTATTTAATATTCATAATCATCATTGTACTACTTTGGCCTGCTGTCAAAACCTATTATATTGGTTTGGGCAGGTAGGTTGCAGAGGGGATAGAGTCTTAGATTTAGAATTGGGAAGACTCATCCTTATGAGTTCAAAGTGTGGTTTTAGCCTCTTATGAGCTGTATGACTCTGGGCAAGTCACTTAACCCTGTTTACCTTAGTTCCTTCTCTATAAAATGAGCTGGAGAAGGAAATGGCAAACCATTTCGATATCTACTGGAACTGGACTTGTGAGTAATCATTATATTTCTAAACTGGGCAAGACCCAAACTCCAAAAAACTTCTTAGCATTTTTTGTGTCATGGATCCTTCTGGACATCTAATGAAGCTAATGGATTTCTCAGAAAGTTATTTTTAAATGTATAAAATAAAATATATGGGATTGCAAAAGAAATCAGTTATGTCAAAATTATTAAAATATGCTAAAATCAAGTTTATAAACCTCATTTTCAAGAATTCTTGAAAAAATGTGACAGTATGATTAGTGAAAAGGAACAAAAAGAGAGATAGAAGTGCAGTTTCTTTGCCATTGATGAGCTGTTTGATCTCAGAGAAACCACTTAAATTCTCTGAACTTTCATTTTATTCATTTAAAGTGTGGGTACTGGGATAGATGGCTTTAAGATCCTGTCTAGTTCCAAAATTCTATTACCCTATGAATAGGAAAAAAAAAAAAAGAGAAGAGAGCTAAATGAGATGAGAGACAGAAATGGTCTGCCTTGCCAGGGAGCAATGAATATTGATCTCAGACCCTCATCATATGATAAGCACTTTCTCCTTCTCTAATCTTTAATGTCTATTCCTATCACATCAATACCCTGCATATTATATAACAGAAATGAAAGAGAAAATAAAAACAGAAAAAAGAAAATCTCTTTAGGGAGTTGGGTGATGGAGAGAATGTTATGGAATCTGTCCAACATACTCAATATACCAATGTACCCATTAAGGTAATATTCACATGCTCTTACTAAAATAATATTTCCTCATCTGTAAAATGGAGGCCATTAAACTTTTCTCAACTATGGCTTTGTGGAGGGTGAATAGACAAAATATATCTGAAAATGCTTTGAGGGAAAAGTTTAAAGTATTATAAACTGCAAGCTATGATTGTTGCTAATTAATAATCACTCTGAATTTCTTTTTTTTCAATAGTGAGGCTTTTTGAAAATAACACTGTCATATTTCTATACTTTTTGTAGCTTCAATTCCCTGGACTCTTTGAATTTTTATTTTCCTGGAATTGAAGTCGCAGAGCAAGTTAAGAAGCTTTTCTTTAAAATAACATTCCCCCCTTACCCTATCCACCCCCATTCCAGATAACTACTGACTGGTCTTGTTCATTTGATAGCAATCATGTCTGAATATTAAAATGATGGAGACTGAGAAAGGTCACCAAATGTTGCATTTTGCAATCTAAGCCACAGGAGCCCTATTCCCAATGCGAGGCCTCTTGTATGCAGGTGATTATGTACTTGGAAGACTGAACTGATGGGCATTTTTTTTTCCTTTGGTAGTGTAACATGAATATGAATATCCACCTGCAGAGCTCTGATCTGAAGAAGAGATAAAGAAACAAAGAAAATAAGGGAAAATAGGCTTTTTTTTTTTTTTAAGAACAGCAACCCCTATTGGTGGGGCTGCCAGCAGAAAGCATGATGAAAAAGAAATAAAGATATTTGACCTTCATTCAAGTAAATAGACTTCAAAGCAGAATTTGTTTTTACAATAATCCATTGTCTAAAGTCCTAAAAATTACCTTAAGTAAAGGGAAGATTTGATCTAGAACATACAGTTAAATTTTGCTAAGAGAAAGACATCAAATAATACATTAATGAAATTTTGGCATGTGTGTGAGAGGATCACATTATATAGTTTGTTACCTGTGTGACCCTGGACGAGTCACTTAATATTACTTGCCTCAGTTTCCTTATTTTTAAAATGAGCTGGAGAAGGAAATAGCAAATCACTCTACTATCTTTGCTAAGACAGAGTCAGAGAGTCAAACGTGATTGAAATAACTCAACAACTACCACCCCAATTCTGATAGAAACTCCAGTAAGAATAATAGAAGTTAGTAGACTACATATTTAATTTCACAGTGTGGTAAAATAAGCAAACTAATAAAATATTAGGCTGCACCAAAAGTTTAGGATTAGGTATGAAATAGTCCTGTCTGAAGTAATGAATTTGACATTAATAATCTGGTAAAGAAGGCAAGGAGGAGTTCATGAAATTTGAAGGCCAGATAAAATTAAACAGGAATGTTTAGCCTAGGAAGGAGAAGACATAGGGGGAGGGAGAAATCCAGACAACTATCTTCAATTATGTTGTATGAGAATATAAAGATGAGAGAACTGCTGCTCTTGGTTCCTGAGGGTAATATTAAGAACAATGGCTGGAAGGTGCAATGAGGCAAATTTAAGTTTTATATAAGGGGGAAAAACACAACTTTTTTAAAAATTAAAACTCTCCAAAAGGGAAATTGACTTTTATTTTGAAAAGAAGTGGGTTTCCTATAACTGGATGTCTTTAAGCAAAGCTTAAATGACCAATTGAAAAATATAACAGAAAGATTTTTTGTCCAAGTGTGGATTGCATTGGATGGCCTCTGAGGTTCCTGTAACTTCTAAGACTCCATGAAATTATCTTCATGACAAAATCTACTAAGCACTAACTTTAGAACTTTTTTAGGGATGCTTTTTTAGGGATGTTTCATTTATGGAGGTAAGAGAATTCTAAGAACTAGCCTAATTACAAAATATAAACCCACTAACACAAAACCAACCAATGGGTCTGACTCTATAGGCAAATTACTGGGCTAAAAAATACCTTGTTGCCTCTTGTTTTTGTTCCTGTATAAATAGGCCTTATGGACTAGTTTGAGCAAAAGTTACTATTGAAACACTTCTAGTACTTTATGGACACAGCTAGCAGGTTTGTCTGGTGGAAAACTGCCATGGAAAAAATTTGTTGGAGCAAATGCAGGGTCTTGTTCTTTCAATGGGAAAGTTTACTAAATGGTTTCTAGAAGCCAAAAATAAATTATTACGTTTTCTCCCCCTATCCTGTCCCTCCTTTCCCTTTCCAGTGAAATTCATACTCTTCCATGTTTGTGTGGCCTTTCTCTTGATGTCTCTGTTACCAATACTTGGCACAGATTATATGCTTAAACAATAGATGATGTATCCACTTTAATTTTAGCCACCAAAAATATCTTTCTTTGGTATTCCTCTTTAGGTTTTTAAACTCAATATAAAAGATTATTTCAAAGATGAAGGAATGAGAGCATTTTTTAAAACAGGTAACCACCTGTCTTTCTATTTTCTTCCTATTTCTTTCAATTACCTTTCATAAGAAGTTAAATTAAAACCATTGGAAAAAAAGAAGGAAATTGTGAGTAATGGCATAGTCATCCAGAGAGACAACTTAGAAGTATTACTATGTTATCAAAATTCGCAACACTTTGCAACAAAATAAAAGTATCAGGAGCTGGACTACAGTTCAATCTTGTCATATTCACTATATTTTACCCATGTTTTGGGGTTCACATGATCAGTGCTGTCAAACTCAAGCCACATATTAACTTAGAAAACCTTATATTAACATTCTCTATGTTCTATTGTATTTTTTTTCACTTAAAAATATTTCCCAATTACAGTTCATTCTGGTTCTCCCCATGAGATAGTGTTTCTGGCAGCATGTTTGACACTTCTGCACTAAAATAAAAGGTTTTATATGCACAAAAATTACTTATAGCAACTCTTTATAGCACCAAAAACACATAAGGTGATCTCTATCAATTAGAACAAATTATGATATATGAATGTAGTGGAATGATACTGTCTCATAAGAAATGATGAAAGCAATGGTTTCAGAAAAATCTGAGAAGATTTCTATCAACTGATGTAGAGTATAGCATGTGAAACCAAGGGAACAAACGATATAATCACAACATTAACACTGTAAGACAATCCTGAAAGATTTAAGAACTCTAATCAATGTTGTGAACAACTATGATTCCAGGGGATGCTTGATGAATCTTCCTATCAACTTTTAACAGAGAGGTTATGGGTTTAAGATTAAGAATGAAACATATGGACATGGTTGGTGCAGGAGCTTGCACTATGCATTTTATTTGTTACAAGAGTTTTTTTGTTGTTGTTGTTTTTTTTTTTTTTCAGGTAGGGGTGGTGAGAGTGAGAAAAAATAAAGTCTTGTTAAGTGGAAAAAATAATTTAAAATGTGAGGCAGGGAGACCAGAGATTTGCTGTGCTATAGGAGCAGATGGAAGCTTCTCTGCTTTCCTTCTTTTTTATTTTTAAGTTCAGAATCTTATGCTTATCTAGTTTAGAAAAGAGAAATCCTCTTCTAGGAGCTAGGGCTTAAGGCGATTAGGGGCACTGACTTGTTTTCTAAATGACCTTTCATCGTGTGGAATTTTTCTTCAGACATTATCCTGAAGCCTGTACTTGCTTTGATTAAAGAAGAATGAAGAGCCTGAAGGATGCCCTCTCCTCCTGTCTGTGTGGCAGGAAGGCATGGAAAACATAAATACTGACAAACAAATGCACTGACAATAATTAACACCTATTGAACATCCCATCATGTGTGAGGTGAATCCCAATTATGGGATGACCCTGTCTCCTAGAGACAATGAAAGGTGAAGTTTTAAAAAAATATGCTGTTCATGGGTTGCCACTGAGCCTCCATACCAACCGTATTGAACACTTAGGTTACATCACTGTTGTTTGTCCTTCCTTCTCAAAGGTATAGTAGCTTCATGTATTTATGAAGAGCAGTGGACAAAAAGCTGGGGTCAGAAAGACCTGAGTTCAAATATGGCCTTAGACACTAATGTGACCATGGACATTAGATACTAACTAGCTATGTGACCATGGGCAACTCAGTTACTCTCTTCCTCAGCTGTAAAATAGAAATACTAACAGCAGTGATGTTGTACAATTGTTGTGAGGGGCAAATGAAATATTTATAAAGTGCTTAGCACAGTGCCTGGTACTATATAAATGTATATTCTTTTCTCTTTTCTTCCATCCTACCGATCCTTGAGGGTTGACTGACATTTGTATGTCCCAAAGTGCCCCCCACTTAGCAAGCTACAGGAAAGATCCCTTAAATAAGGGGATTTGGGATGAGTTAAAATGATTTGGATAGACTAGAAGCTATAAGTGGGGTTATTTTTGATCTTTAGCACAGAGACATTCAGGGTGATCTCCCTGTTCATATCTTAAACCTAGAGCTGAAATGGACCTTAAAAGCTATACTACTCCAGCCCTTCTCTTTTACAAATGAAGAATCGGAGGCCCAGACAAATTAAGTAACTTGTTTATATGAGCTATAAACATCAATGACAGGATTTGAACCCATGTCCCCTGACTACAGAGACATTGCGTTTTTCCATTATAGCATACTGCCTCTCACAGGAAACACCAAGGAAAAAAAAAAGCAGTAATAATCTTGGACCCCTGGTGATGATTCTGCCAATTAGCCTGTGTCCAGTAGACTGAAGCCATAAGTTTCTATGGTCCACTAACACGGACAACTCAGACATTCACGTGATACCAGAAATGAAGGAAATGTGTGATTGTTGTTCTGTTAGTGGTTAACTTAAGGGTAAAAAGCCTCCATAAATAGGGGATGGGGAACTGAAAAAGCTGAAGGTTTGGGGTTGGTTCATGTAAATGTTACCATAGATATGTCTCAAAACATTAACTATGACCCTGGATATCATTTTAGCAGCACTTGGGTCCCTTGAAGGGAATATTTCTGCAAAGGTTGAATGTGCACAGTGTGATTTACAATAAATCAAATCATTGATCTTCCTTCTGGGAGTCTCTATCTATTCACCAATGACTTCAATTAGCCCTGTAAGCAGAGTGACAGTAAACCAAATAGGACCATTAGTTATGATCAGATGTTATCACATGCCAGGAGGGGAAAAAAAGGAGAAGAAAATGGTTATTGGTACAGTGCTTGCTTAACCAACTAACTAAAATGTCAGTATAGTAGTAGCATTTATATAGGCTTAGAAATGTAAAACTGACCACATCTTTCTTGTATGCAACATTGCATTAAAAAAAGATAATCAGATTTGTTTCTATGTCTAAATGGTCAGGCTCATGGAAGGGAACTAAGATGTGATATAATAAAATATAAAGAGCTATGTGCTTAGCATCGAAAGATTTGAGGTATAGGAGACATTCTACCACCTGTTACCTGTGTTACCCTAGGCAAGACACTTACCTCTCTGAACCCTAGTGACTTAATCTACAAAATAGGAATAATAATACTTGTTTTATTCACTTTATTCTAATAATAATAATAAAAAAGAAAATGTATGTTAAACGATTTAGTAAACCTTAGAATGTTATATAACTATATATAACTATATATAACTATAACTATAACTATAACTATAACTATAACTATAACTATAACTATAACTATATATATATATATATATATATATATATATATAAATATATAAATGGAAACTACTCTCAATAATTTTTTTTTTTTATTTTGGTAAGGCAATCAGGGTTAAGTGACTTGCCCAACGTTCCACGGCTAGGAAGTATTAAGTGTCTGACACAGAATTTGAACTATCTGACTCAGGGCTGGTGCTCTATCCATTGTGCCATCTAGCTTCCCCTCCCACCCCAATTTAATTGCAACAAGGTTTTAAAGTATGAGCCGACACATCAACACAAATATGACCTGCAA
Organism: Sminthopsis crassicaudata; assembly: GCF_048593235.1. NCBI lineage: Eukaryota > Metazoa > Chordata > Mammalia > Dasyuromorphia > Dasyuridae > Sminthopsis > Sminthopsis crassicaudata. The sequence goes on from NC_133618.1 coordinate 163,933,690, forward strand.
AATAATATAGCTGAAATTATTTAGATAAACCAAGCTGTAGATCAATTTTGTTAGAATTATGATATATTGGGAAAATAGTATTTTGCTTTTCTGAATTAAACTATCATAATTTTTTACTCTTATTTTTTTTCTAGATAGAAAGAACCAAAATAAAGGTATTTTCCTACTTGATCCTTCACTATCTGATTTTGATCTTTATCTCTTTTCAATATTAAATATGAACTTAACACAAAGATAAGGAAGAAGGAAAATCTTTTATTAATAACACATAAATACATAATACCATATATAAATATTTCATACCATTAAACATATTTTTCTGAAATATATATCTTTTGACCCTATATCAAATTGTTCTTCTCAATGAGGTAGGCAGAAAAGGAGAGAGAGAATTTAGAACTCAAATTAAAAAAAGTTAAATATCCCTTAGATATCTAGTTGGGAAAATAAAATATTAAATCATTAAAATAAAAATATATATTTTGGTTACAAAAATTTGCTCAGCAAAAAATATAAAGTTTCAACTTTGTGGAGTAGCATAAATTATGACTGAATGGGGAAATCCCATGAGTTCTCTCTCCAATAAAATATAAAGTTTTTTTTTTCTGACTCTAAGACATATTTATGCGACAAATCATCTCTATTCCACCAAATTTGAATTGGATTGTTTCTTGCTATATACTTAGAGCTCTCTCACATATTCATTTCTTGAGAAATGAATCATACTCTTAAATGAAAAGAGCCAACTCATAGATAGCCTCAACACTGTCCTAGAAACTACAGAAAGATCTAAGTAAATATCTTCATTGTGTTTGAATAGGTATTCTATAAAGAATTGTGGGAGAATATATTTGCCCTTCTATTGGAATGTTACATTCTGAATTATTTTGTTGCTTTATCTAGGTCCTAAATAGTATAAACTGATTTTCTTTAACTAATCTCCAAAAACTTTCTGCATATTGCAATCTCATTTCATCCCATGGATGAAAACATTTCATTCCTACCAAAGTGACAAAGGATCTTATTCACACCTGGTTTATGCTCTTAATTGACTAAATTAATAGAGGTAGCTATGAATTATTCATATGTATTTTATACCATTAATGAAGTAACTTAACTCCATAACTCAGAGGTGTTCAATCTGATGACTATATCAGAGGGTTAAGTATCTTCTTAGTTATATTATCTGGCGTTGTCCATCAGGGTAACATCCCATGTTACATGTGCATGTTGTCTCTCCTATTAGAATGCAAAATCCTTGAGGGCAGGTACTTTTATTCTTTTTTGCTTTTATCTATGCCCCCAGGATCTAGCATAGAGCTTCACACAAAGCTGGTGCTTAACAACTGTTTGCTGATGGGTTGAATAGAATTCAACTAAGTAACAAGGAAGAAAAAAAATCATCTATTCCAGTTTTCTTTCTAAAAAAAAAAAAAAAAATCCTTCCTCTTTTAAGGTAAGAAAGAAGTAGCCAAAATTGTATATCTATAGCAAATTAAATTTCTACAACAAATGCACAGATTTATTTCCTGAAAGAAAAGACAAAATAATTCAAGTTGCTAGAGATCACTCAGTGGTCATAGAGTAGAAGGAATTTCAGTCCAAGTGTGTGCTGGGCTAGACTAGGATTTCTTAAACTTTTCCCATGTGGAACCCCTTTTTGTCCTAAAAGTTTTTATGTGACTTCAAGTATAAAGGTACATAAAATAGGTATACAAGTCAATTATTTACTGATAATAAATCACTTGCCTCAGTTCCTCATCTATAAAATAAGATGGAGAAGGAAATGGCAAACCTCTGCAGGATATCTGCCAAGAAAATCTAAAATGGTATCATGAAGAGTTGGACACAACTAAGAAACAACTAAACAATTACAAAAATGATCCTATATGATGTCTTTTGTCTTCTATTTATTCTCTGGGCTGAGAGAACATTTATAACCGCCTGTATCTGATAACATTCAGAAACATTAGTTTATAACATATTTTACTTATAATGCTACTATGGTTAGCCATGTTGAGAGCTCATGATTTGGTTGTGTGGGTACTTCCTCCAGTGGCACACATTTATGCCCTCTCATCCTTTAAAACTTTTGTTCATATCCTCTTATGAATGTTCTAAAGAGTATGTGCTCTATATAGCTAAAGTCTCAATGCCAAGTATACCAGTGAAGTGCATTAGCTACCCATTGATAATCCCTCACTTTCTTTCAATAACTTTTATTTTCATACTACATTTCCATTATGAGATCCTTTACACTGCTTATTTTAATTTACTGTTGCCTGGAAATATGCTTCCATATCTGCTATTATGTCTTTTTTTTTCCTGAGGCAATTGGGGTTAAGTGACTTGCCCATGCTGCTATTATATCTTTCAAGAAATTCTGGTTGATTCTAACATATTCACATTGGAAGAGAGTTTTATGATTACTAAGTGAATTAAAGATTGTTTTTAAAATGGTGAACAAACAGTAAGTATAATGGGATACTGCATTCTCTATACTATTCAGTCATAACATAAAGGCATACTCTTTCTTTGTGAAAACTTTTCTAAACTCTTCGGGCTTTTGTAAAGGTTATCCTTGATAGATAGATATATAGGTTATTTTCACAAAAATTTTGTAGAGATGGGAAAGTAGCCACATAGGTAAGTATACAATATAAAAATGATTTGCTTTTGTATATTACTTTAATTTTGCAAAATATTTTTCTTAGAACAATCCTATGAAGTTGTCAGTGCAAGTATTATCTCCTTTTTACAGGCAGGGAAAATGAGGATCTGAATGGCTAAGAGTATTGCCCATAATTATACAACTAGTAAATAGGTAAAATGAGATCAAAACTAAGATCTCCCTAATTTAAAGTTTCATGCTATATAATCTGTACCCTTTTGACTCTTGCATATCAAATATGTCAAAAAAATTGCAAAATCCCAAATAACATCTACTAGGATTTTTGGGAACCCTTTTTCTTCCCCCCCAAAAAGTAATAGGAATAACATAAAAATCAACTTAGTGAAGTTTCTAAGACACAACTGAAGACTAGGAGATTTTAAAATTGGCATTGCAATAATACATTCATCTTTGTTCATCCTCTTCCTGACAAGAGACATGCCCTTCTTCAGTCTGCATCTCTTTAGGTCAGGGCTTGCTGCAGAAAATCTCCAAAAGCAATTGACTCACAGACAATTGTGTACCCAATTAAATTCTGAGCTATGACTCCTGTTACCATGCCTCCCCCACCCCAATCTGGGCCAAGGAGTTTCAATGTCAGCAGACAGGAGCAAAAATCATATTGAGAGCACATGGAAATGAGAAACAGCACCTTTAGGCATCTGGCTGTCAATCAATATAGTTGGCATTTATTTATTTAATTATGCACTTATTTATTTGTTGGTTGTTTGTTTATACCCAAGATAAAGATCATGAAACACATTTTCAATTCAGCTAAAATGGTGGAACTGATGAGGCTGCCTCAAGATCAAAGGAAAGAGGGCAGGACTAGGCCAAACAGACTTAGAGGAATTGGTTTGTTAAGCAGTCAGTCAGGGAGGTGGGTCATAACTTCTTATTCCATTTGCTAAGTAGGTACTAAGAGTAACTAGGTACTAGGTTGTTTCTATATTATTGAAAAATTGAAAGCATTATCAGTACCTTTTAAAATTAGATGGCTTGAACAAAATCCAGGTATACCATCTTAGTGAAGACTGGGGAAAAACTTTTCCCTCCCTTTTCCAAGTGTGAAATCTTTGTGTTGGGTTTGATGAATTTGCTTTAAGCTGATGCTTATAATTAGTTACTTTGCTACTGACAATAGGAATAAACTCACAAACCAGAATAAATACATGAAAATCTAAACAAATATTTATTTAAAGAGTTAGAGCATTAAAGGTTTCCTACAAGACAAGAAAAATGTAAACCTAGTAACAAAAAGCTCCAAGCCAAATCAAATGAAGTGGTACTAAAATATGTTTAGTGTACTTGGACCTGTTAGTTCACACTCCAACTGAAAATAATGAACGTTATTTTTATTAATATATCATATCTACATTTACATCATCTTTCTAGGTTGTCTTAAATTTAAAAAATAATTTTCAAGACTGGTTTGTTCCATGTGCTGTAAATAACATAACTTGACAGTGACTGATGACTGACCACATTAAAGTCTGGGCACTATCTGTTCTGCAGAAACAAAACAGAATGTCTTCCCATCACCCTCTTCTCCTTCTGATCACAATAAAACCGTTGTTACTACTACTCCTGCTTAGTCAGCTGCTAGATGCTCAGGGCTGGATTATAAAAGCTATTAGCTATGGAGGCAGAAAAATCCAAGCACATCTCTGACAACTATTTTAATGAAGATTCAACTGTGGCAAACAGGAACCCAGAAAGTGGAATATCTAGCAGTAAAATTGAAATTATACTTCTTTGTATTTCTACACAATTTATAGACATAAAGACAGATGTGACAAATTACTTTGTATTTTGGTTTTAGAATTTCCCCTTTTATTTTGAGTTTTGGTTTGAGAGAGTGGCCCAGAGCTGCTGCTGAGACATTTCTCAGATCTTTGTGACCTCCTCTGGAATTTTCCTGGCAAAATTACTGATGTGCTTTGCCACTTTCTTTTCTAGCTCATTTTGTAGATGAGGAAACTGAGACAGAGTCATACAGCTAGTAAGTGTTATAGGCAAATTACTCAAAAGTCTTCCTAACTATCAGGCCAGTGCTCTATCCACTGGACCACTTAGCTGCCCCCCTAAGAATACTGAGAAGTTAAATTAATTGTCATATGGCTAGTACATGTAGGAGGCAGAATTTCAATTCAGGTCTTTTTGGCTTATTGACTATGCTATGTCACTTCTCTCCAAACAAACTAATTCTCTGTCTCTCTGTCTCTGACTCTGTCTCTCTCTCTGTTCCCCTCCTCCTATTTCTCTGTCTCTTTGTCCTTCTCACTCTGTTTCTCTGTCTGTCTCTCTGTCTCTGTATCTCCCTCTTTTCCTCCTTCTTTCTGTTTCTCTCTCTCTGCCTCTCTGTGTCTTTGTCTCTATTTCCGTTTTTCCCTCCTTTTTTTCTCTCTGTCTCTGTCTGTCTCTGTCTCTCCTTATACACTCAGATACACACACATATAAATAGAGAGGTAGATTTATAAATCTCTATATGTAGATATGTGCTCCTCCTCTCAAGACAAAAGGGATGGATTACAAGCGCAAAATCAGGTATTTGCTTTTAGATTTGATACATGTCAGTCTGATTTTTTTTAACTCTATTTCTTATCAACAGAAAAGAGTTCCATAAAGGAGGAGAATTGGGAAATATCCAGTGATGTGAAAAAGAAAAGAATCAATAATCAATTTAAGAGTAGAATTCTATGAAACAGAAAGATACCTTAGAAATGTAATCATTGGATCCAGTCCTTTAATTGCATATATCAGAAAACAGGACCAGAGAGGGCAAAGTTCAATCTGACACAGTTAGGAGACAGGAAAACTAGGACTAGAAATCAGGTCCTCCAAGACCTGTGCGAAAGCACTTGAATCAGGATGATGACTGATTGATTGATGACAGACAACATTTATGTAGGATTTAAGATATGCAAAAGACTTTTCAGATCTTATCTCAATTGAGATCCAAGCAACCCAGTGAGATAAATGATGTTACTATTCACATTTTGCAGAAGAGGGACCTGAGGTTAAGAGAGAAGACCTTTATATGTAAGAGAACCCAGATCTTTCTTACTTCCAAGTCTTTATTTTAGAAGTTGTGCTTTTACAAGATAAGAACAATTAGCCTCAATCTAGTGGGTTGACATTGAATTTCCCAGTGTTTTTGTCATTTAAATCAGACCCTTTAAAAGTCCCTTTAAAGACAATTTTGTGGTTTAATGATCTTGTTTTGTACACTAGATTTCTTAATGGAAAAAAAGTAAATGAAGAAAATGAGCACAGATATAAATGATAATAACCATGTTTGTAAATACAGTTCTAATTAAGGACTTCTTGAAATGTGTTAGATTTACATAGTTTGCAATAGAACATGAATGTGTTTTTAATTGTTTTTTGTGGTTTTCAGAAACATTTGAAAAGCTATTTCATCTATGAAATTACATCTATAAGTAGCTGGCCTCATTAATTAGATGGATTTATTGGCATTGCTCTATCCTCCAGTAGATATGCGCAATTCATAGCCACAATGTTATTATGTAAATTAGAGGGAAAGACATAGAAGTTGTAAGTCACCAAGTGAATTTTCCAAAGACAAATCAGCTCAGACATGGCTAAAGCCCCTAAGACTGGGACAGGGCCATACTACCCGCTCCCTGTCATATTATAGTCTTCTCCACAGGGGCCACAGATTGGTCTGGAGTGGACCCATCCCTCTTTGGGTTGTTGTCATAATTGTCCAGTGACTGACCCAACCTGATCTTGTGGCAGTAGAAATAGCTTCATCTACTTCAGCTGTTTTAATGACAAAAATGATTGATATAATGCAAAGATGAAATCAGTTATTCTGTGCTCATCCTGAATTGATCTCCAGTCAGATTTCAGTCCCAGTTTTCTAGACCTTTTATTGTCTGTATGTCTAACAATTTATAGAAACAACTCCCTTTCTGGGAAAAGATTCCAATTTCACTCTTACAATCTCCTCCTTCAACTACACTCCCTCCTTTGTGTTTTTATGAAGGAATTAAAAAGGTCAGGCCCCAGAGCAAGCTCTCCTCAGGGACTGATTTGTAGGGTCCTTTGTTTTTGATTGACTGCTTATGGGAAGATGATACTTGTAGTCACATGATCCCTATACTCAGAGCAGGAAGATGAGGTCTTCGGCCTCAGGTTTCAGTAAGTCACATGATCCCTATTCCCAGTCTTGAACCCTGGGTTGCAGAGACTCATGTGGTCTCTAAAGGTCAGACCCACCGGAAGTGATGTGACCCACAGGAAGCAGATGACATTGGTCTATCCTTTTAGTCTGTCCAATGAAAAGTCTCGGGTCTTTTGCTTTTAAATCTTGGACAAGCAGAAGTTGGCCAGATTCCACAAGCACATGGTGGGAGCTGTGAAGGCCCCCAGGTGTGTGTCTGGGCCCCTCCCTGCAGGGACTGAATAAATGCTTTCTTTTTGTACCTGAAGATGTCTCTGATTGGTTAATTTGGGAAAGGGGTCTAGCACCCATCCCACACATAAGAATTTTTTCATCACTGGGGCAATTACAGGAAGTATACATAGACGGATATTTGAGTTGAATGTGAAGGGGTCATAGCTAAAAAAATAAAATTAAATGATGACAGTAATATGTTGGAAGAAAGGGAAAGAGAGAAGTAGAATAGATAATTATCTCACATAAAGACAAGAAAAAGCATTTACAGTGGAGGGGAAGGGCAGGTGGAATTAACTGAATGAGTAAACCTTTATTAGAAATTGGTTCAAAGGAGTAATACAGACACTCAATTGGGTATCGAAACCTATGTTATGCTATTGTAAAGTAGGAGGGAGAAAGAGTAAAATAAATAGAAATTGGCAAGAATATACTTAGAAGTAACTGTGGGGAAGAAATGAAGCAAATTTATCTCATAAAGGCTTTACTTCTCAAATCAAATTTATAAAAAATAAGAGCCATTTCCCAATCAATAAATAATCAAAAGATATGAACAGTTTGCAGATGAAGTAATCAAAGCTACCTATAGCCATATGAAAAAACGTTCTAATTCACTACTGATTGGAGAAGTTAAAATTAAAACAATTCTGAGGTACTACCTCATACCAATTAGATCAGAAAAATAAAATGACTAATGGTCAGTTAAGAAAAATGAGACATTACTGTACTGTTGGTGACATTGTGAACTGCTTTGACCATTCTGTAAAGCCATTTGGAAAAATGTCCCAAAAGCTGTAAAACCATACATATCTCTTGACCTTAGTCTTACTACTAAGTCTGTCTTCAATAGAGATAAAAAAAAAAAAAAAAGAAAAAACACTTATATATACAAAATATCTATAGAGCTCTTTTAGTGATGGCAAAGAACTGGAATTTGATGAGATGCCCATCAATTGAGAAGTGTTTAAACAAATTGTGCTATATTATTATGATAGAATACTAATGTGCTATAAAAAAAGGGTGAATAGGGTGCCCTCAGAAAAGTCTGAGAAGACTTTCATGAGCTGATGCAAAGTGACCATATACTGTGTACAAGTAATAGCAATATTTTAAGATGATCATCTATGAATGGCTTAGCTGTTCTCAGCAATACAATGATTCAAGACTACCCTGAAGAACTTATAATGAAAATGTTATTCATCCCCAGAGTAAAAAAAAAAAAAAACTGATGGTGTATGAATACAGATTGAAGCATACTTTTTTTGTACTTTATTTTTCTGGACAGTTTTTTGGGTCTATGTTTTCTTTTTCAGCATGACTATTACAGAAATGTTTTACATGACTACTTATATTCTAATAGATAAAACATTTTATTAAATAATAAAATAAAAGTAATAAGATGATAACAGTTGCTCATCAAAAGCAAAGACTAATCAAACATTAGTTACTCAATAGAAGAGCAGAGCAAGTCTGATAGTGGGGATATAATGGGAAAATGCAGGTGACGAAGGAAACATAACTCTGGACTACATGGACTCAGCCCTTTCAAGAATAATCTAAACTTCATTTTTTCACTTGTTGCTTCCCTTTACCTCTTACTGTTCACCAAACTGATCACCAAAACAATTTCTTTTCTACTCTGGAAATGAAGCAAACTTTTTTCACTGATACCCACTATTAACAGAGCAGAGAAAAGCATCACACATGGATAGTTCTTTAAATCAGAAAAATGCTGAGTTCTTTATGTATCAAAGTATTCTGCTTCCCCCCCCCATACACCTGCTTTGTATACACATTTTTTAAAATAGTATAATGAACAAAAAACGGATACATATCTTTCCCCTTTTCTCTTTTGCCTCAAATCAAAGAGGACAGTAGAGGGCAACACTAGCCCTGAGAGGTTTCTTCTCTCTCAGATTTTTTTTAATGACATCAGTCAGCACTAAATTCCAGTAGCTCTCAGCTCTCAAACCTTCCACCAATTAGAAGGAAGGTTAGCCAAGGAATGCCTCTCTTCTTATCAGCAGATTCTCAACAAAGACTCTCAACTGACTGAATTGGAAGTTTTTTATGTCTTCCTTAATTTCTTCAAGTTTTTCTGAACCAGGTCTTCTCCTGCCTTCTTCACATTTACTAATACTCATGTTTTTGTTCTTTATTAGACAAAACTTAAGAAATCCATCTTTTTGCATATTGTGAATCTAATATTCTTTATGTAACACCCTCATAGTTCCCTAATATTTGCTAAATTCATAATTTTGTCAGTTATAGTTTCAAAATTCTCAAAACAATCACATGATGCTTTGATAGGCTGATGGAATAGAATGCCTTATTGTCATCAATACCTTAATCACTGCTCTACCTTCCAACATGTTGTTCTGAGTAGAAATTCCCAGTTAGGTCTTCAGAACAATCTGTGTTTTATCTCTCATTTTATCTGAAACATTTTTCATGAACAGATTTTATTTTCCCTTGCATAAATGTTATTGCAACTCCTTTCATTAACCAACTATTTACAAATAAAACCAGCAGTTCCCTTCTGAGGATCCAAGGCATAAAAGCATATAGAGCTGAAAGGGATCCCAGATGGTCATTTAGTCCAATCCCCTCATTTTACAAATAAGAAAACCGAGGATGAGTCGTACTTTGCCCAAGGTCACCCAAATAGAAAAGACCAGAGTCAGGATTTGAAGCCAGGTTCTGTTACCACTTAAAAATCTGAAATTACCTAATCATTATGTTATAATTTCAGATAACAAACACATACTGTAAAACTTTTATAAAGACTGTCTAGGCACATTGGCTTTATTTCTTCACCACTACTTTCGTTCTGGCTTTTGAACCCCACAATTTTATTGAAATAGTTTTCAAGGTCACCAAAGATTTCATTCCCCCATGCAATGACTTTCAATCAGCATACTTCTTGAACTTTTTTTTTAACCGCTGTTGCATAACTCCTTCCTCCTTATGACTCTTTCCCCCTTTGCCTTCTAGCATATTTTTCTCCCTTTCTACCTACTTGCTCATCCGAACTTTCTCAATTAGTGGATCATACATTTTTATCCCTTTGAGCAATGTGATCCCCCTTCCTCCACTCACCCCCGCCAAAGTTTTGTTCTGGGGCCCCTTTTTGCCTTATGTATATTCTCATGGTTTCAATAATCACCTTCATATAGAAGACTCCCAACCCTATACATTTAGCTCTAATTTCTCTAGAGTTATATGCTGACGTGAGTAATTATATGTTGGAAATTTCCACCTGAATGTTATAAAAGCATTTAAATTTAATATGCCCCAAAATGAAGCCATTATCTTTTCCCCAAAATTGATCCTCCTCCAAATGTCAGCATTTTTTGTGAAGGCACTATTTATTATCCTTTCAGCCATCCATGTTCCCCACACCATAGTCTTCCTTTACTCTTTTCTTTCCTTCATTCTCCATCACATAACCAGCCAGTTTTCAGGTTCAGCTTAATATTTCTCTGCAATATTTCTCACATCTCTGTCTTTTCTTTTCATTCAAATGACTATCTTAGTTCAGGCCAAATCTCACCTGGATTATTTTATGAGAACACTGGTTTTTCCATTTCCAATCACTCCCTTCTCTATACAACTAGAAGATATAAGAATCTTGTAAAGGTACAGGTCTGATTGCATCAATCCACATTAGTGCTTCCCAATTACTTTTAGGATTAAATATGTATTTTCTCCCTCCCCCTTGATAATTTTATGTGGCTCCAAATTTTCTTTCCAACTCCTATTCCCTATTCTACTTTTCAGCCAAAATTTCCTATTAGCTGTTCTGGAATTCACCCTTACATCTCCCGTCTCTGATCATTTGCACAAGCCATCCTTTATGCTTAGAAGGCAGTCTAACCTTATCTACACATTTTGATCTTTATCTTCCTTCAGCTTATATTACGTATCATCTTTTAAAGCTTTTTCTGATTCTCCCACTTATTAGTAATATTTTACTCCTCAAATTGCTTTGATTTATTATCTCTTTATGTTCTTGTACATACCCATTAGAATTCAAATTGCATTATATTTAACCAAGAATTTTAACCAAAAACCACATCTTGGTAATTATATATATATATATATACTTAGTGGAAGATATCTAGACTTTGCTATCAAGGGTTTTTATCCAATGGTATATAAATCTCCGACAAATTCTAGATATCTGCAAAACAACAAAAGGTGATAATTTTGAGATTATTTTGATATGTTAATGGACTAACCTCAAAGTACTACAGAAAAGAATTAATTTGTTCCCCCTAAACTATATAAAATGAAACCTTGATCCCTTGTCCCCCAAGTACTCCACCATCCCCCCTAAGTGTCCATGCTACCAAGTGTTTCCAACTCTAATCCATGGTTATATAATTTACTCTCTGTGCCTCTCTCCCTCCCCTTCCTTGTCTGCATTGTAGCCTGCCTTCCTCTGCCTGCCATCCCCCATCCCCAGATAACCAATCTCTATACCCCTTTTACCACTTGTCTGTGTACTTTCTGTGCTGTTTGCCCCATATCTTCTGTGGTTATTAAGTTGTGCTTCCCCCCATTTCCCTCTGCTACTCTTGGTCACTTCCAGCAAATACCTAAAGAACTAGCATACCTGCTTCCCCATTTCATTATTTTATAATTTTATAAAATATCAATTCACATAGTCTTAAAGTAATACAAAACCATATCTTTGTAAAGTGACATGATCTTTGTTTGGTTCTGGATATCTTGTCAACAATATTTCTTTGAAGAAAAAAAAACTAGAAAATTACAGTCAATTTGCTACTGATTGTTCAGTTTAGGGTTTTGAGACTGTTGTTCTTTGGATAGAAATGTAAAGTCCAGCTGTGAAATGCTTTCTCAGTATCAACATTTAACTCCATTATATTTTCATGTCAGTAGGAGAAAAAAACACACAACATAACTTGTGGGCAGCTGTGAGAATCACTGGAACCATGTGTGAAGTAAAGAACAGTTTGTTAGCATCCAGACACTTAAGATGTGTTAAGTGGCTTGAAAAGTGGTACAACTTGAGAACAGAGTGAAAGTGTAAGCCAGCCTCAAAATCTTGGTCAGTATATACATGGCTAACAAGTGTAAATGAGAACCACTGCTGGGTGTGGAAATAGTATCTGTCACTGTTTAATCACCCTACTTTGGAACAGAAAGAAAATAGATCTGATTAACCATTAAGAGAACTCAAATCATTAGAAAATTATCCTTTTTATTTATTTCAACTATCTAAAATATGTGCTGTAATATTTTTTCCCCTGAGGCTGGGGTTAAGTGACTTGCCCAGGGTCACACAGCTAGGAAGCATTAAGTGTCTGAGACCAGATTTGAACTCGGGTCCTCCTGAATTAAGGTCTGCGCCATCTAGCTGCTCCCATGCTGTAATATTTCAATGAAGATAAAATCATAAGATTGTAGGATCCTAGATATAGATCTGGAAAGGACCATTTAAGTCTAACCCCTTCGTGTTACAAATGAAGAACAGAGGCCCAGAGGGGCAGACGGAATCATATAGGTAATGAAATGGGATTCAAATACAGGTCCAAGTCCAATACACTTTCCACTCCAATTTAGAGATGAGGGGAAAGGGAAATTGAAAGAGGAGGAGGAAATTAATAAATTCATGAAATTCAATGGTTTATTCTACTAGGGAAATTATTCTAATTCCAATGAATTAGAAGTTCCCCAGTGGATTGTAAACTTTTTGAGGAAAGGGACTTTTCAGCCTGATTGTTGAATTATTGACTAGTTATTCAATCAGCAAGTATTTACTAAGTGCTACTTTTTGTGCCGTTTTTATTAATATCTATTTATATAATTGTATGCTCAGGAACTGAAAATGCAATCACATAAGTATACTTAAACAGTTAAGCAGATATCCAAACTTGTCATCACACTATCCTGCTCCAACCCAGTCCATATACTTGCTATGTTAAGATATAACTTGAATATTGGCCATACGTGCTACTGAACATCCTAGGCTCTCACAATACTTTCTTCCATCCATCTCCCCTTCTTTTCTATAAATTCTAATAAAAACTCTCCTGTAAGAAGTCCTAATCCTAATAATCCTCATTGACTTCTCTATATGTCAGCTCCTTTGAACTAATGGGATTGTGGCAGAGTGTATAGAGCACTAGGATGAGAATCAAGAAGCTCATCTTCCTGAATTCAAATCCAGCCTCAGACACTTAGTAGCTGTGTAACTCTGGGCAAGTCTTGTTAACCTCATTTACCTCATGAATTAAAAAAGGAAATGGTAAAAAAAAAACAAAACAAAAAAAAACAAAAAAAAAAAAACAAAACTCCAGTGTTTTTGCCAAGAAAACTCCAAATGGGTCACAAAGAATCAGACCTAACTGAAACAACCCAATATACAATTATTCTTTTTTTTTTCTTACAATAAACCTCAGTTTGCATCTTTGAAATTCTTCCTTAATTGCCATTGCTTCTAATCCTTCCCTTTGGGACAAAACAGAATATAGCTCTAATTCTTTTTTTAAATGATATTTCCTGACATAGCTTTAAAACAATGAAAAAGGGAAAAGGACTCTCATGAGCAAAAATTTCTATAGCACCCCTTTTTGGAGTGACAAGGAACTAGAAACAGAGTGGATGCCCATCAGTTAGAGAATGGCTGAATAAGTTATGGTACATGAATGTTATGGAATATGATTGTTCTATAAAAACAATCAGCACATTGATTTCAGAGAGGGCTAGAACTGATGCTAAGTGAAGTGAGTAGAACCAGGAGAACATTGTACACAGCAACAGCAAGATTATACGATGATCAATCCTGAGGAACATGGCTCTTTTCAACATCAAGGTGATTCAGTCCAGTTCCAATGGTTTTATGATGAAGAGAGCCGTCTGCACCCAGAGAGAGGACTGGGGAGACTGAGTGTGGTTCACATCTTGGCATTTTCACTCTTTTTGTTGTTTGCTTGCATTTTGTTTTCTTTCTCATTTTCTTTTCTGATCTGATTTTTCTTGTATAGCATGATAATTGTGAAAATATGTATAGAAGAATTGAACATGTTTAATATATATTGGATTAATTGCTATCTAGGGGAGGGGGTAGGGGGAAGGGAAGGAGAAAAAAATTGGAACACAAGGTTTTGCAAGGGTGAATGCTGAAAACTATCTATGCATGTGTTTTGAAAATATAAAGCTTTATATAAAAAATAAAACAATAAATATATCCTCTCTATGTCTTCCCTTTTCCATGTAAAACATCCTTAATTCCTTTAACTGGTTCTTAGATAGGATGATTACAGGCCTTTTATCATCCTGGCCTCTCTTCTGGATACTTTCTGTGTGATCCCATGCATTTTCTAAACAATGAGCTAAATATAAATGTTGTTTGACAAAGGAAAAATCACAACAAAATTATTACTCCCATCTGTTAATATAGCTTAATAATCCATTCACTTTCTAAAATGTATAGATAGTTGACTTAACATTGAAATTAGTCTATCAAAATACCCAGATTACTTTTTCAGAGAAATTGCTATATTATTCTTTTCATATCTTGTACTCATGAAGTTGATTTTTTAGAAGTCAAGTATAAGATTTTACATCCATTCTTGTTAAATTTCATCTTATATTTGGTTCATGTTCTATCCTGTTAAGACCTTTTTAAATCCTGACTCAGAGATCCAGTTTGTTAGCTCTCAAACCTGGCTTTATGGCAAGTTAAACATTTGATAAGGATTCAAATCCTTGATCAAAGTGTTAAACAACATAGAGCTAAATACAACTGCTAGGGAACTATACTGGAGACCTATTTCCAGGCTGCCCCCCAAAACATAAATGGCTTTTTCAAACTAATCATTCAATCATTTCTAAACCAGTGACCTAATTTTCAGACTGTATTCTCTTATGGTTTTTGCCAATCTAAAAATTGTCCCTTCCAAATTCTTAAGTACCATTATTCTCTTTCATATTCAGCAGAATTGAAGTCTTTCTCGATCCTTAATTTTAGGGCCTTATCTCTGCTGATTGCTTCAAATTTATCCCATATACAGCTTATTTGTACATAGTTGTTTGCATAATGTTTTCCTCATAAAACCATAAGCTCTTGGAGAGCACAAACTATCTTTTGGCTTTGTACACCCAGTACTAAGCACAATGTCTGGTACATAGTATGTACTTAATGAACATTTGCTGACTGACTTACTGACAGAATTGCAAGCATAATCTGAATTCTTTGACCTTCTATCCTTGGAAGGATACCAGCATGTATGCTGAGCACAGATCCATTTACTTGGTTATTCAAGGAAGGCAAATACCACTCACTCTAAGTAACTTATATGAAATTGTGCCTATTCTCCATGTTTGCAGGAAGCAAGCTTCTTGTGACCCCAACCCCTGGAGAAATCATTAAGAGACCCTATCAAATATGTTCTGTTTTTTTCTTTGGGTTAATACAATATGAAATGAGTCATTTTGTATCCATTCAATGACAGTTATCTGTTTACTTTAGATAGATATAGTAATTATCCATTTTCATGATCTTTTGGGAATTAGATACTTAAAAAACACCCTAGACAAAAATATCAAAGAATTTCAGAATCGAAAGAGGCATCCCAGAAAACATCCCTTTTTATAGTTTACCTGATAAATAGTAATCCCTGACCCTCAGATTCAAAACTTATCTCCTCAAATCTTAACCCATCTTTTGTTTTAAATTTTCAAAGAGCTTTTATGTATATAATTTTATTATCCACTCTTCTCTTCCCTCTGTCAGGCTATCTTCCATTTATTCTGTTTTCATCTTGTATACATATATATGGATACATACATACATACTGACATAAATGTATTATTTTCCCCATTAAAATAAATATGACTATTGAGACCAGTGACTATTTTTGTTTTTTCTTTTCATTCTTATAATTTAGCACTGGGCATATAGCAAATGTTTTACATATGTTTGTTGATTGGTTGATTGGCAGGATACAATCTTTGAAAAATATTTTCATGTTCATGTCATAGCTACTATAAGCCATTATAGGATTCCTAGATTATGCTTGAAGATGCTTTATTCACATGCTTTAAAAACAAATTGAGTAGCTATAAAGCATTTTTAGCACAATGTGAACTTGTTATATATGGGTAGCATCTGTGTATTGACCCAACAGACCATGACAATTATTGGGGTTCCTGATCTGCAAACTAAACATTGTTTAAATCGGCTGTCACAGGACAGCTGATAATGGTTCTATCTATCAGGTCAATGCTCTGCACTCAAAAAACTCCATAATTAGTACTTGATCTAATAGACTAGAGTCTTTCAAGGCCACCCATTTCAGTCTACTGGATCAAAAACTTAGAACTAAAAAGGAGACATACAAAAAAATTTAAAATAGTGCTCCAAGAAAGCTATTTACTCATTTCTACCAAAGGCTGGTGAGCCAGTTTCTAAAACTACATAACACAAAAGTTGATTTAAATAGATGAAATAAAAAATATTCCAAGTCAGATCTGAAAACAGCTATAGATTATTTTTTTCTGTTCTTTTCTTTTTTCTTTGCAAGATTCTAAGGTCTAATATTGTAAAGAAAGTTTTAGTCATTTTACTTAGGTTGGGAGATAGAAAAGATGGGAAGAGGTACAAATAAGCAAATTATCTGAATCTATGCTTCAGGGCTTTTTACCCTAGTTGCTTTTGCTTTTATGTTTGTTATTTTGCAGTTGACATTTAAAAAAAAACCATTAGGATAAAATTTCACAGAATATGATGGAAGACTAAGTAAGAATACTATCTTTTAAGTTACTCAGGTTTATAATCACTGAGCCACATTTATCTCTTCCCTCTCCCTAACCACCTACACCCTAAATATGGTTACTCATGAAGTCTTATTGATTCAACCACTACATTATCTTGTATATCTTCACTTCTTCACAGACAAAATGTTCATAACTCCAGTTCATTCCCTCCTTACTTCTTGTACTAGCCTCTTAGTTGAATTCCTGATTACTGTTTTTTTCCCTTACTCTAATCTAACTTTCACATGATAGCCAGAATAATCTCTGATAAAATAAAAAAGCTCTAATCATACTATTCCTCTTATACAAAACTTCCAATGTTTTCTTCGTGCTTCTAAGATAAAAATATAAATTCATCAGCTTTGGATTTAAAGCTCTTCACAATCTAACTAAACCATTGACTTATTACCATATATTACTGAATTACTACCCAAATTGAGTCAACATTCTTAACACATGGCCAATTAATCTCTGCTTGAAGACCTCTAATAAGAGGAAGACTGATATCTGATGAAGTGAGTATAACCCACTTTTGGAGAGCTCTAATTATTAGGCTTTCCCTTGCATTAAGCCTAAATTTATCGCCTTAAAACTTCTTCCCATTGCTTCTAGTTTTACCATATAGAGAAAAAGGAAAGTCATCTCTCTTCCACATGAATGAATGAGAAACAATTATTAAGTGCTTACAATATTCGAGGAATGTGCTAAGTACTAAATATATATATATATTTAGAAAAGTCCTTCTTACAAAGAGGCTTATATTCTAGGGGGGGAAGGAGGTAAAAAATATGAAAGATGACAACTGCATGTCAAATGGAAGAGTCTCAAAGCCCTCAGATTCAGAGGACTAAACTCTTGTTTAGTGCATGTTAACCAAAAGATCGAGATATTGCTGGAACATAGAGAAACAAATATTTGTTTCATTGAATAATTTAATCTTTGTCCTGCACAGCTCTCTTTTTTAAAATTTATTTTTAACCAGGCTACCATGTTTCTACAAAGAAAAGTATTCAGACAAAGGGTTGTTGATCACATACCAAAGTGGTCACATAGGGAATTCTTTGGGCTGCTAAGGCCCCCAAAAGCCCTGAGATCCTATAATTCTCTAACTGATGAGCTACTAAACCCCCTTGAGTTCCTGATTCTCCTAACATGGTATGTGATTAAACTGATTGGTTTATAAACCTGTTATTTATTTCATGTGGGTCATGCCCTGCATCTGGGAAGTACAGAAAGTTACACAAATGATTTGACTTTGTTTGATTTTTACATAATTGAAGTTAAGGGCTTTGGAACCAAGTATGCAAATGCATAAACAATAAGATGCAAATTAGTATTTTGAACCAAAAGCACTTTCAAAAACGAGAGTAAGGGCAGCAATCAGTGAAAACTGAAATGTCTGGTTCCGGTCCAGAATACTTTATAGAATTCTAGAATCATAGGGCTGAAAACTTCTTCCCTTCAAGCAGGGTCATATGGAAGCTTCAACTATTATCAATGCCAGTGTTGTGGTGCAGGCACATATGAATTACTGATAAAGAAGCTAGAAACAGGAAAGACTGACAAGTAAAAGTCTATAATTAAGTGGATGATCCACCAGGAGAACAAACATGGATATTTGAAATCAATGAGGGTCAGGATTCAGGGACAGGGTGAACAAGAAGGCTGAGATGAGACAACTCGCAGAACCTAAAAAAGCAAGATCAGCCAGAAGTACAGTTTGAGTTCTAGCATCAGTGATTAGGAATGACCCGGCAAGAATGGGAGGTGTGGGGACAGTGGCTATTCCTCTCATACAATCACTGTAAGGAAATTCTCCCACTGAAGTAAATTGACTATTTCTGGGATTTTCTGGAATTATCATGAGTTAGGAGTCATTCCTAACATAACTGATTTAGCCCCTATTCATGTTAAAGTTCTACACTTAGGTTAAAAAAAATCAACAGATGCCAAAGAAAGGTGACTGTTCATGAAAAAAATATAGATGAATTTGAATTGAAGTTGTAAAATGGCAGTCAAAAAGAGTTAATATTATCTTAGGCTGGGGAAACTAGGTGGTGCATTGGATGGAGCACCAACCCTGAAGTCAGGAGGACCTGAGTTCAAATCTGATCTCTGACAATACTTCCTAGCTGTGTGATCCTGGGCAAGTCACTTAACCCCAATTGCCTTCGCAAAAAATAAAAATATTATCTTAGGCTGAAGAAAAATTGTATCTAGAATCAATAAATCAATAAGCATGTATCAGGCATTGTTCTAAGTGATAATAATACAAAGAAAAAAAGCAAAAACAGATAGTGCCCTCAGACACAGTGAACAAATCTGTCAACTCATGCTATATAGCAAATTCATAGGCTCCCCTTTTCCTAAAGAGAAAGTGATTTTCTTTTAATCATTTTTCCATGTTCAAGATAAGTCTTTAGACTAGAGGTTTTTTTTTTTTAATAGTTTTTATTTACCAGATATATGCATGGGTAATTTTACAACATTGACAATTGCCAAACCTTTCTAATTTTTCCCCTCCTTTCCCCCCCTCCACCATGGCAGGTTGACTAATACATGTTAAATATGTTAAAGTATAAATTAAATACAATATATGTATACATGACAAAACAGTTGTTTTGCTGAACAAAAAGAATCGGACTTTGAAACAGTGTACAATTAGCCTGTGAAGGAAATCCAGAATGCAGGCGGACAAAAATAGAGGGAATGGGAATTCTATGTAGTGGTTCATAGTCATTTCCTCAAGTTCAAGGAGTGAACTTTCTAGCGGATAAAGGCAATAAATAATTAGAAATTTATGTACAAGATACCAATAAAATAATCTCAGCTGGGAAAGCACTAGCAGATGGAATGGAAGACTTCTTAAAGAAGGAGTCACCAGAGATGAATTTTGAAGGAAGCCAGAGATTCTAAGAAAAAAGGAAGAGAAAGGAAACCACTCCAGTTATAGCAAATAGAATGGAAAAACATGAAGTTGGGGGATGACATATGGATAATACACAAGGAAGTATGAGGAAGGCCATCTGGGAAAACTTTAGTATAAGGAGGGAAATAATGTATAAAGTCATCTAGTCAACATGCATTAAAGAAGAAGCATCATCAACTGGTTTGTTGCTATACCCCAAGGACCAAGGGACATTTCTTTCTGACTTACAACCGAAATCTTCCACCTTTCTGCATTAGAACATGAGCCTTTTGAGAACAAGAACTGTCTTACTTTTCTAATTGTACTTTCAGCACTTAGTATGATGTTTTGCATATAGTAAACACTTAAATGCTTTTTTAAAATTCATTCATGGAGAATCCCAGAAAATCCCAGAAATAGTGAATATGTGAAGAAGAAGAAGGAAGAAGAAGAAGAAGAAGAAGAAGAAGAAGAAGAAGAAGAAGAAGAAGAAGAAGAAGAAGAAGAAGAAGAAGAAGAAGAAGAAGAAGAAGAAGAAGAAGAAGAAGAAGAAGAAGAAGAAGAAGAAGAAAGAGGAGGAGGAGGAGAGATGGAGGGAGAGAAAAACAACAAGGAGAAGATGAAGGAGGAGGAAAGAAGGAAGAAGGAAGGAAGGAGGTAGGGAGGGAGGAGGGGGGGAAGAGAAAGAAAACAGGTGGGAGGGTGGAGGAAGGGGGGAGAGAGGAAAAGAGGGAGGAAGAGGAGAAGAAGAAGAGATAGACTTATTTTTTTTCCTCTAGATGATAAAACTAGTAACATTTGGTCAAAGCTAAAAAGAAAAAAATTAAGACAGGAATATAGGAAGGAAAAGGTCTTGAATCTTTAAGTCAATTTAGAGTTAAAAGGAGCCAGTAAATTAGAGTTTACTGAGTGAAATGGTCAGATGTGAATTTTAAATTACTTAGGGAGCTGAAGGAAGGATAGATTGGAGTGGAAAGCTACTTGAGGCAGAGAATGATTGGAGACTACTATTGCAGTAGTGATGAGGGTCTTAACTAAGGTGAATGATGATGAGATCCTGAATTACGGAGAGGAGACATGTTGCACTAAATGTTGTGAAGACAGAAAGGACAAGATTTAGTTTTTTATTGCACATGCAAAGTGAAAAGTCTAAGTTCACAAGGAAGCAAACAAGCGTTTATCAAGCAACTACTATGTGTCAAACACCATGCTTATGCACTTTACAAATATCATTTCATTTGATCCTCACAACCTTGGTATACAGATCCTATTGTTTCCCCTCATATTACAGTTGAATAACTGAGGCATATAGAATTTATGTGACTTGTCCATGACTATAAAGATAGTATGATTGAATTTCAACTCAGATCTTTCTGATTCTAGTCCCTCTCACTGTCTCTCTATAAATAACCGAAAGGCACAAAATCTCCTTTACAGTAAAGGGAGAAAGAGATAATGACTTCTGTTTTTGATATTTAAATATCTGTTTAGTTTGTAGTGTCAATGAGATAACTAGTTTAGAATGTCCAAAAGACAGTTAAAAACAAAGAATTGTAGCTCAAGAGAAAGGCTAGCTCGAGATTCTTTAATCTCTGGGCCACCTTTTCAGTTGAAAACATGGGAAGTAATGAAGGCACTGAGTGAGACACCATTAAAAACAAAGAGGAGCCAGGCCAGATGACTGGCACATATACATAGTTAGTAACTGTGATTTGGATGAAAATCCAGCAAATGAGAATAAGAAGGAGCAGTCAGTAGAAGAACCAGGAGAAAGCAACCTCATGCAAACCCACAGAACTAAGATCACATAGGAAGAAAATTCAGTTTTGCCAAGAGATCAAGAGGGAGGAGGCTTGTGGAAAAGAGTATTGGATTTAGCAGTTTAGAGAGAGTTAATAATTTTAGAAAGAATAATTTCAGTTGAAAAATATGATTAAATTTAATTCTAGAAAGTCAAAATGGAGGTATTGAGAATAGATGATTTTTTCAAAGAGTTCAGCTGGTAGGAGAAGGAGGGCTATATAGGATAATGATAGTTGATAAATATAGTTGAGTTTTTTCTTTTTTTTTCTTAAAAATGAAGACTTTCATGTTTTTGTAGGCATTAGGAAAAATACCTGTATGTAGGAAGAAAAAGATTAGAGAGTGACAGAGGGAATGATAGTAGGGTTAGTCTGTTAGCAAAGTTGGAGAGAAGAATGATAGTCCAATTTTATTCTGTTCTATAAATCAATTAAGATAAGATACATAAAACAGCATAGTTCCAGGTACATCCTAGCTTTAAAAATGTGCATTACCTTCCATTTCAAATTGATTTTGAGTTTTTTTTTTCTGGTTTTGAATTAATAAGGGCACTAGCCAAAGAAAAAGAGTAGCTGATCAGTGGAATAGCTTAGGTTCACAGGACAAAATAGTCAATAATTATAGCAATCTAGTGTTTGACAAACCCAATGACCCCCGTTTTGGGGATTAGAATTCACTATTTGACAAAAATTACTGGGAAAGTTGGAAACTAATATGGAAGAAACTAAGCATTGATCCATACCTAAAACTATATACCAAGACTATATACCAAGATAAGGTCAAAATGGATTTATGATTTAGACATAAAGAGTGCTATTATAAGCAAATTAGAAAAAAAAATAGTATAGTTTACCTCTCAGATCTGTGGAGAAAGAAGGAATTTGTTACACCGGATAACTAAAAAAATTGCCTTATGTTCCTCTGGTGGACTTATGAAATTCTGGATTGAGCAAACACATAGACAATATTTTCTTTAGTCAATTGTGGTTGATATTTTCCATTCAATCACATATAGATCTTTTTTCTGGGCTTTCCTATTCCTTTTATTTTAATTTGCCAGGAGATCCAAGTTATGAGCTCCAACCTATTAACAGAAGGTACAGGGTGCTTCACTGTAGGGTGTTTCTGATTTGAGAATCCCTATCATCTTTCCTTTCTGTCTGCATGCTTAGAATTTCCTATCAGCAGATCTCTTAGTCCCATATGGCTAAATGCAAAGAATAGGAGAATGGATATGTTAATGTATCCTTAAGAGCAAGAGGAAAGTGCTGGCTCCCCTTTTGTGGACAGTTGGCCTTTAAGTGTTCTTTAAATATGTGTATACAGAAGAGCAAATGTTTTTTGGCATAAGTTCTCACAGATGGGGTCCTACAGGAAATGCAGACTTTGGCAAGCTTTTCAATAATGGTTAGTTTCAGGAAACAACTTACCATTTTCATAACAACATGAGAATGTGCTCTACTATATAATACCAATGAATCTATATTTTCCTAGGCACACAAAAGGCAGCTAGATGGAACAATGGCTAGAATGCCAGGTCTGAATTTAAATAGGGCCTCAGACATTAGCTTTGTGACCCTGAGCAAGCCACTAATCCTATTTGCCTCTGTTTCCACATCTGGAAAAGGAGGTGACGAAGGGAATTGTATCTAGTGTCTTTGCCAAGAAATTCCAAAAGGGGTTATAAAGAGTCAGACTTGGCTAAAAACGACTAAATAACAACACAAAATACAAAATACTTTAAGAAACCAATTAAACATTTTAGAGAAGAATGTTTAGGGTATCCATTGGTTATCTATTGCAGATGTTAAAATTGTTTCCATTTAATATTGATTAAAAAACATCTGATAATTCCAGAGTTAAGGTATTAGATATTTAGAAGATTATTTTTAACATTAATGGAAAAGCCACTCAAGTGGGTCTCTGAGATGACTATTGTTTCTCTAGCTCTCTTTCCACACACACACACTAACACATCTATACATAGCTATTAACTTATGGTATCTTCCATTAAAAAATGAGATTCTTGAGAGCAGACTTTGTCTTTGCCTTTCTTTCTATGCTAGTACTTAGACATTTACCTGATGCTACTTAATAAATGTTTGTTGACTGACTTCAACATTTCACAGATCTTTATGCCTTCATCAATTAGATCACAACTTGAGTTCAACTTAATATTCTGGTGCAGTATGGCTAAAAAAAATGCATCATTCTGTGGTCAAATTGATAATGAGCCTTTCTGAACTTGGCTAGGCTGATTCTCAGATAACAGATAAAAAAAACTCATCATCATAGACTCAATAATTTTTTTTCCATCTTAAGATGACACTCCTACTGTATGGTAGGTACTGTGAGGATCACAGCTTTTGAGAATTCAGAATAACCTCAATATCATGATGAGACATCATAGTAGGAATTTGGTAAATACACATATATAGACAGAGCTATTAGAAACTCAATATTTTAAGTGCTGAATATTTATTTTGTGAAATAGCTAGGCTGTGAGTTTTTCTTTTTCTCCTTGGATAATCTCCTCCTTTGGTTTATTTAACTTCTACTAAACATCCACTCCAGAGGGTAGCAAGCAGAAAGAGAGAGACAAAGAGACAAAGAGACAGAGACAGAGAGAGAGAGAGAGAGAGAGAGAGAGAGAGAGAGAGAGAGAGACAGAGAGAGACAGAGAGAGACAGAGAGAGACAGAGAGAGGAGAGAGAGACAGAGAGAGAGAGACAGAGAGAGAGACATAGAGAGAGAGACAGAGAGACAGAGAGACAGACAGAGAGAGAGACAGAGAGAGAGACAGAGAGACAGAGAGAGAGGAGAGAGAGAGAGAGAGACAGAGAGAGAAAGAGAGAGAGAGAGAGATACAGACAGACAGACAGACAGACAGACACGCAGACAGAGATACAGACAGAAAGGGAGGAGGGAGAAGCAGAGAGAAAAAAAGGAGGATGGAGAGAGACACACAGACACACAAAGAAAGAGAGAGTGAGAGTGAGATACAGAGAGAAGACAGACAGACAGATGAGACATAGAGACAAAGACAGCAAGACAGAGAGGCAGAGATAGAGACCCACAGAGACAGAGAGACACGCATATAGAGAAAGAGGGAGAGAGACAGACAGACAGACAGAGACAGCGATAGAGACAGAGAGATGGAGGGAGAGAGAAGGAAAGGGAGAAAGGGGGGAGAGAGAGAGACAGAGACAGAAGCAGAGACAACAAGACAGAAGTAGAGACAGACACAGACAGAGAGAGAGAGAGAGAAAGAGAAAGGGAGAAAGAGAGAATTAATTTTTTTACTTGTCTGATATTTTCACTGCCAATACCAAATAATTTGTTGAATGGGGTTTGGGATATTGTATAAAATACAATTTTGTATTATCTCAGATTTTCAAGTGTTCTTGGCCTCTAGGTCTCTCATTTATATGCACAATCATGAACTGAATATACATATATAATGAAAATGTATCTTTACGTGCTAATTTATGCCTAGTTGTGGCACAGTAGAAAGAGGAATGGAGAAGAAGCATTTTGGAGAGAATAAAGCCAAGAAAACTTTGAAGCCAAGAACACTCAAATTAAAATCCTGGCTCACATACTTAATATCTATGTGACAGAAGAATCATTCAACCTCTCAGCCTCAGTTTCCCTCTCTGTAAAAATGGAGATAATAATAGTACTTCCCTCATATGGTTATGCTGATCAAATGATGTAACACACATATGGGTGTATATGGATATGTACACACACATTATACACACACACACATATATATATATATATATTTGAACTTATGAAATATGTCGTAGCTGAATAGAAATTAAAGATAAATAGGATTTATGCGATGCCTGGCACTATGCTAAGTGCTTTACAATATTATTGCTTTTAATCCTCACTGCCTTTCAGAGGTGTACTATTCTTATCCCCATTTTATAGGTAAAGAAATGGAAGCAGAGGTTAAATGACTTGCCCACTCAGATGAAATCAGGTCTTCCAGTGTTCTATCCAGGTCCAGTGTCCTAACTGTTGTGCTTATTTGAAATCAGAAGGCCTAGAGTCTGTCACCACTTGTGTGATTTTAGAAAAGCCCCTTAAGATATCTCTAGCAATCTTTTTTTTCCCCATTTGTGAAGTAATGAGGATGGGCTAGAATAACTTTCAAAGGTCTTCTTCAATTCTCAATATTTAATCCTAACTTATGGCCTTTAAAGCTATAGATCTATAACCCTAGGATCCTTATAATATTAAAAAAGCATTTTGCACATTTCTTTTGGCATAACAGGGGATAATACTCTCCTTCCTGGCAGGGAGATGAACCACAAATTCCCCTATTCACATATAAACCTTGCATGGGTTTTCAGCAAGACCATCTATATGCATGGGTCAAATGCTTTCATCCAACCATAGCTAACCTGGTATTTGTGGCATATGGTTTGAATGACAATAATGCTCTCTGCTCCAGCTGCCAGGAAAAACCATTTGAAAGCTTCAGTTGATGCAAACTGCTTCTTGAAGTGGGAGCCATACCGAGCTGGTGACAGCAGAGTTTCACATCCTGCACTGAAATCAATCTGCTTCTGACCGCACTTCAAGGTATTCACCTTGATCTATCCAACCCTTGAGGGTGAGACCTGACTAGATGAGAACATGCAAGCGGGTGGAAGCTGAGGTCAGCCAGAAAGGCTGATGGGCCAACAGATTTGATCTTGAGGGAACAGAGAGTCTTGGCAGGGGAAATGAAAAGCAAAAATTCATTCCCTAGATAGCACACCACAACTAGCTTTGTGAGCTTTCACGGTCTAGTGCAAAGCCTGTTTGCTCAGGTTTTTTCTCAGTGACATAGGATGCCAATCATGGCAAGATAGGATTCAGATTTTCAGCTATTTTATATTTGTCCCTATTTGTTTTAAATACCCTTGAAGGAATTGTATAACAAATCCTGTATCTTCAATAGATTAATTGATTTAAAAAACTCAGAGCAAATCATGTGGACAAAAGGTGTGTGTGTGTGTGTGTGTGTGTGTGTGAGAGAGAGAGAGAGAGAGAGAGAGAGAGAGAGAGAGAGAGAGAGAGAGAGAGAGAGAGAGAGAGAGAGAGAGAGGAGAGAGAGAGAGAGAGAGAGAGAGAGAGAACAGGACTGGAAAGCATATTTCCCTTTTTCTCCAAATTTTGAAAAATGGAAACTGAAAAAGCCCATGCAGAAAGCTTGAAACATTAGCAAAAACAAAATGAAACAGCAAATGCTGACATGATGATTCTCATTCCAGAGCTTGGCAAACTTGAAGTACATATGTTGTTCTCAATCATACAATCTGTGAGTTATTATAGTAAATGTATGAAATATCCTTAAGTCTTTGATGTTTTACACATCATCACAATGACATTTCTTTAGTCCATTGTGTTTAGAGCTTGATGCTAAGGCTGGGACATAAGGGATAGACAGGGTTCTCCCCTCTGCCTCCATTATCTTAAGGTTCTGGTGCCTCCTCTAACTGTTCTTGGTTGCAGCGATCCTTTGGAGATCTAATTGCTATACATGTGTGAGAGAAGGTTTTGTTTCAGTTGTATATGTGTGTGTGTGTGTGTGTGTATCTGAGTGAGATACACATACAGAGAGAGAGAGAGAGAGAGAGAGAGAGAGTATGTGTTTGATAAAATAAGGATGGGAGAGGAAGCCTTCAAACTCCTCTTAATCTTAGCTAAAATACTGAGAAGCTAATTTACCTCCATCCACACCCAGTGACTTTCAAAGGACTATGAATTAAACCATTCATACATTGATCAGATGTAGAACAAGAAATGATAAAAATTATTTAAATAATATTGGATATTCCACAGAGTGCTGATCCTTTCAAAATAGGTACCTGGAAAAGCTATTCTTTGTAATGTCTACAATGGCGATCATGTTCAGAATGTGTGGGGGATTCCCTCCTTAGAATTGCCTTCAGAAAAAGAAGCACATTTTGTTGAGAAACCTCAGTGATAGCAAATATATGCTTTGTGGATGAATGATTTTTTTTTAAATAGAGTACGCCCTTCATTCCAATAATGTAACCGTAAGCTGGCTGCAGGTAGGGAGTAGGAGTTTAAAAGTAGGAGTCGTGACACAGACAATATGCAAGAAGCATCAATGGACACGTGGACAAAACTGAAAAGGTATTGATAAAATGAAGGCTCCAAGAGTTAGAGATTAGGGTTGTGAGTGGGGGTGGGTAAGTGAAAAGAAATAGGAGGAAAGAGTTGGGAAGATAGCCAGAAGTAGTCAGATAGCCTTTTATTCAATAGTACACCAAATTGAGAAAAATCTCCTGCTAACAGGAGTTCCAATCTGCATGGGATGCCAAGTCCAGATTTTTGAGTCTTCATCTACTGAAATTATGAGTCAAACATCAGTGGGAAACATTGGTGTGTTATATCTTTTGTACTTCTTTGGTCACTTAGAGTCGAAACCGATATGGGAACTAGACAACCTAAGCTATATATATCTTCCCTTAAAATCCTGCCTAGCAAATTTAAGAGAAGCTGCTGGCAAGAGGATGTTATAGATGTTTCATTATGTATTACTTTGTTACTTAATCATTTCTATGTTGAGTAAAGCACTTTAGGCAAGTAATAGAAGCATGAAAGACCAAAAGACATTTTCTAATAGGAAAGTGGTTAAAGGATAGGAACAAGCAATTCTCTCCCCCCCCAAAAAAAAAGTATTCACACTGTTAACTATATGAAGGAAAAATGGAAGAAATCAAAATGACTGTAAGGATTAACTTTCACACCAAGAAAACTGGCAGATGACAAAATATGAAAATAGCAGATGTTGGAAATGTTGTACAAAGACAACCTAACATCAATACCATGTTCGTGCAGCTGGTCTAACCTTTATGAAAAGCAATTTAGGATAATGTTGTGAAAGTGAATAAAATGTCCATACTCTCTGACTCAAAGATTCACTGCTAGGCATATAATAATGACATAATTGATATAAATAGAGTCCCCATGTACACCAAATATTTCTAGAAGAATTTTTCATATGATTGAGAAATAAGGGACAAAGTTGGCATCTATTTGATTGGGGAATGACCAAACAAATTGAGATATGTGAATGTAATGGAATAATACAATGCTCTAAAAATAATGAATAAAATGAATGCTGAAAAACCTAGGGATACATATATGTGTACATGTATATATAAACACACATATATACATATATATGTCTGTATGTGTGTGCACATTTATCAAAATGAAGTAAGAAAAATTAGAAAAAAATGTACAAAATTTCCATTTGCAACAATGTGAATGGAAAGAAAAATAAGACAATTGTAGCTGAATACTACAGAACCATAAAGATCAAATTTGGTCTCCAAAAAGAGGAATGAGAAGCTACTTCCCCCCAGTTTTTCCAAGAGGTGAAGAACATTAAATATTTTTTCTCTATTTTTGTCCTTTCTTGTAAGTAATTGCATTGAGGGAGAAGGAGAAGGTAATCATTAGGAAATGTCAATTGGAAAGATTCCTTCCTTCCCTTCCTTCCTTCCTTCTTTCCTTCTTTCCTTCCTTCCTTACCTTTCTTCCTTCCTTCCTTCCTTCCTTCCTTCCTTCCCTTCCTTCCTTCCTTCCTTACCTTCCTTCCTTCCTTCCTTCCTTACCTACCTTCCTTCCTTCCTTCCTTCCTTCCTTACCTTCCTTCCTTCCTTCCTTCCTTCCTTCCTTCCTTCCTTCCTTCCTTCCTTCCTTCCTTCCTTCCTTCCTTCCTTCCTTCCTTCCTTCCTTCCTTCCTTCCTTCCTTCCTTCCTTCTTTCCTTTCTTCCTTCCTTCCTTTCATTTTTTTTTGTTGTTGTTTTTTGGGTTTTTTTAGAATTGAAGATGACTCTAGAAAACTTCAAAGCAGCCATAAAATTTGAAAGTAAAAGAATACAGACATAACTCCATTATGCTAGGTCACCTGAAAGGAATTCAGCAAAATTTAGCATGTTAACAGGAGGAAGAAATTTCCCAGTAATGTGGGGACTCAGTCTCCACTAATTATACTGTCTAAATCTACATTAACCACACTAATCCTAGAATGATGAATTGATAAGAAAGAGACACTAAAGGTTGAGGACCATAGAGTATTAGAGATTTTCCTACATTTCTGTCCAGCAATAGCGAAGACCCTAGCAAGCACACAAAGCAGGGAACTCTAAGATCCTGATCACTCCTTTTAAATATGAATAGGTTAGTGGTTCTTAGACATACCTGATGATGAAAAATGTCTAAGTTATTCAAACCAAATCTGTCAAATATGCTTGGCTACTGGACTAGACAATAAAAATTTTAGACTCAAATCAACATGTGACTATAAAGTATCAATACTGATTTTACTTTTGGCTTTGTCCCTATATGTGTGATCATGGGCAAGTCATTTAGCCTTTTTGACATCAGTTTTCAAATGTAAAATTAAGAATCTGGAGTAGGTAATATCTAATATCTTGTCTGATTCTAATGATATGATACTATTGATTTTCTCATATACTCTAAGAATCATATTTAAAAATTTCTTCCCTTAAAACTTTAAATTTTATTTTCATATTACCTTCTGCATGTTTTCTTCCTCCCCACTTAGTCAGATAACCATTCTTTGTAAATAATATTTAAAAGAACAAAAAAGACAAAACTAACCAACACATTGATAGCATATTCCATATCCCACAATCCCAGTACTACACTCCTGTTATAAAAGGAAGATCATTTATTCAACTCTTTTCAAAGGCCAGATTTATTTATTATAATTACACAGTGTTCAGTCTTATTTGTTTACTTTGTTTAAATTTTAGTGTGCTTTGGTTCTGATTATTTAACTCTGAATTAATTCATTTACGTTTTCTCACAAGTCTCTGAATTCATCATATTAATTGATTCTTATTGAGCAATATTATTTCATTACATTCATATATAACTTTGTTTTTTAGCTGTTGCCTAATTTGTAGGGGCTCACTTTGCTTTCAGTTTTACAACCACCAAAAATATTTCTATGAATAATATTTTGGGTATATGGAATCAAAGTGTTTATCTTAGGCTTCTTTGGGGGTATATATTAAATACAATTCTACAACAACAACAGCAATGAGCACAACCACCAATAATAATAACAACCAACATTTATATAGCCATGTGCCAGGTATTATGCCAAATGCTTTACAATTACACTAGTTTATTTGATCCTCCCAACAATCCTGGGAGTTACTGTATAATTATTGTGGACAGTGCTATTATTAACTAAACTTAAACAAAGATTAAATGACTTAGTATCCAGCCTCCTCATCTTCCTTTGGAAAATAAGGCCCAATTTGAAAAAATGACTTCTTCAAAACCATATAGTTAGTTCAGAATTAAATGAAAACACTGAAAAACAATGACAAAGCCAAAGGAGTAATTTCTGTTCTGCAAGCATCTTTCCATTGTTCTCCTTTCATTCTTGTATCTGAATCTTTAAATGCTGCAAAAAGTTATCCTGGGTATTTGTTAAATAATATTTTTTAAACACAAGAACACAACAGTCTCATTACTTTATGACTGCATACATTAGTAATAGAAATCACAATGAGAGTCAGAAGAAGGAATATAGGAAGTGGATTATAATAGTCCTGGGGAATATGTGTACTTCCCAAGCTATTTTTCCTTAATAAAGTCTCTCCCTTGAAGTTATATCATATGAATGACTAATAAAATGTGAATGTACTGATTACAAAGGGGTGAACAGTTGCCTTTTTAAGACCATTAGAAAAATATGCAAATTAAAATTTGTTTCCAAAATAAAGAACAGAGCACAGCTAAGTGCAAATATCTTATTTTTTGATTAAAGCTTTTTATTTTCAAAATATATGCATAGATAATTTTCAACATTCACCTTTGCAAAACCTTGTGTTCTAATTTTTTCCTTCCCTTTCCCCTATCATCTCCCCTAGACAGCAAGTAATCCAATATGTTAAACATGTGCAATTCTTCTATACATATTTCCACAATTATCACGCTGTAAGTGCAAATATTTTTAAATAAAGTATGGTTACTATAAAGGGTAATGAAGAAAAAGACTGGGAAAAAGACATTGGTAAACATGAAGGTTTTATATATCCTTAAGCCAATGCTAGTGTTCTAAACTTACTCATAATATCCTTATATATTATAGTTCTGTCACTTAATTTGAATCGTTAATGTCATGATGAAGGAAGCAGTCACACTTCCTGGGTAATTACTGTATATCTATTAAAATGAATCACAGCTCCTTTTAAAATGCTTGTTTGTTCCATATTCATTCTGTTAATGCATATCTTTTTTCCTTCATTATATCTGGTAAAATGTCAGCCCTGCTATGTTGGGGAAATCAATAATTAAATAGCTTTACAGTAATTACCTCCCAGTAACACATTCTTCCAACTTAATAACGCAAATTAAACCCACTAAATTAAAAATCACACAAATGGGAGCTTGCCAAGCAATGACCCTCAGAGTACATATTTATTGGTGAAAAGACTGATGTTAAAGGGCAACTCTATTCTCAAACATTTGGAATTATATGTTAAATACACATCTTGCAGGAGTGGACACACTGGAGGAAATTTAGGAAAACCTTGATGGCCTTCAATGTGAGGATACTATCAAGGAAAGAAAGCCTTCTTTCTTGCATTCTGGAGAACCCAAACACATCCATGGGGTTTATAAGCAAATTACAATCATGTTAGTTCTTCTTATTTTACAAGTTTTATGGTAATTGGATCAAAGCAGACTATATCTAAGACAATTAATTGGACTGGGCTTTACATTCCAGTGATTTTATCATCTTGAATAGCTAATTCAGATGACTGTCAAGATCATGCAGTTGATTAGATGGTTATGAATTGATGATATGGCCAAAAAAGGAGGGGGAAAAACCTACCCTGTAACATCCATTGTGTTGGTTTTGTGCAGACATAAACAAATAATCAAGCTGATAAGAAGACTTAAATAACTTTTGATTTGGAAGTTTCATAGAAAATAACTTCAAATTTAAATAATGAAGATCATTAGAAGACAGTGACATTTCCTCCACAGTGGCATCAGGTTAAAATAAGAGAGGAGGTAAGAAAAGCAGCACTGTGTCTATTCTCTGGAAGAAAAAAAGCAAATTTCAAGTTGATTGAGCCTAATTTTAAAAGAATCTATATTTGTACATTTATGTACATCTTCTCTGAGAAAGCTGATCTTGAGAGAACCAGGTCATTGACATAAAAAATTACAGAAATGCCACCCTAAAAAAGCTCAAGTAGATTGATCAGAGAAGGGTTTGCAAGGAAATGGTAGAAACTGCAACATAACATTCTAGGCAGCAAAAATTTAGCACCTACAAAAGAAATTCATGGTCATATAGCTAGCTGTACAGCAAAATATCTCTATCCTTCTTGAGATAGCAGATGAAAAATCTTAAAAATCACTTTATTATGCAAAAATCATGCAGTAAAAACCATAAGGCTTATGAGAAAAATTGACTACCACACATCCAATCAAGGTCTCCATAGCATAGTAATGAGCATACCATAGCATAGCAAAAAGAAAAAGTGAAGTAACACAGTTGGATTATAGGTAAATCCTACCTTTCCCAGGACTAATGATATAAGGCATTTCTACTGCCAAGTAGAGGCACTTTACATTTACACTTTAAATTTATCCTTTTATTAAAACAGCATTGTATCGTCCTGCATCTTTTGGAGCAATATCATATTTTAACAATCTCTTTATAAAATCTGATAATTGGTTAAATGGAGGTAATGCTAAATTACAAATTACAAACTAAGTAGTACATTATGAAGCTTCACAAAAAAATACATACATGAATTATCCCTGATCTATCTGACCTCAGAGCTCTCAAGTTTCCCTTCTTTTTTTATCACCATATATGATAATACCCATCCCTTAAACATCAGCCATTCAAAAACTCATATTTTTATTAGGTAGCTATTTTGTTCAACAGCAGTAGATGTGATGGAATATACAAAATTGTCTGACAGTCTTTGCCATATGCTTTACATATGTTGTTCCATTTGATCTTCATAATAACTCTGTGAGGTGGATAACTGAGAGCCCTTCCAAATCCTAAAATTTTAAGAGACCAGAAATTCACAAGATGTCCTAGAGACCAGGAATCCACAAGTTATCCTAGAAAGAACACCAAAGTAGGACTGAGGACATCTGGATTCAAGTTTTGACTTTGCTTCTAATTGGATACATGACTTTTGGCAAGTCTTTTCAACTCTTTAACCTCAAATTCCTCATCTATAAAATGAGGGTACCCTTTCTAGAAACAAGATGCACTAGTTTCCAAAGAGAAAGAGACATTCTGCAGAGTCGAATGGCTGGAAAACTTAGACCTTCCTCTGTGGCTATTTCTCACATGTATTTCTTACAGACGTGAGAGTCGTGCTAAAGTCCCTCATTATCCTCCTAGAGGGGTCCATTGGGAGAGAGCCACAGAGATGGAACTATATAAAACTTTGACCTCTCTGGCTTTCTTCTGCACATTATGAAATACTGTGTTTGTAGAGCCACAAACCAGATGAGAAAAGAGTACTAAACTCTCTTGAGTTTGGTGGGTTTATTTATTCATCATTCAGTTCCATCATTTTGTTTCCTCTTCTATGAAGACAGAGGGAATAATGCACTAGAGCCCACTGACAGCCCTTATTGCAGAAGACAATCCTACAGGAGTTCTTTGCCTGGCCATAGTATGACATCAAAGAAAAAATACTGGCCTGGAGTCTGGGGACCCAGATTTAAATCTTATATCTGCTACTTACTACTTGTGTGGTTTCAGACAAGTCACTTGATCTCTGCGTCTCAATTTCTTCATTTTTGAAAGGAAAGAGATTATTGCTAAGGCTCCTTTCAAACATATAGTAGCTATTTAATATCGAGAGATTGATAATCATAGGACCATTCCATAGTTATCCACAAATCTCTTTTTAAGGCAATGATCTGAAATGGGGAAAATATGGTATATTCACAAGAAAGGGGTTTTGGTTTCTTACAATGGGTAGGGATACTGAGGATCTGCCCAGGCCTCAAGAAGAAAGCTAGCATTAGTTTTGTTTTCCCAAATTGTCAGGAAATTTCTGAGCAAATATGAGAAGGCTCCTTGAGGGTGGGACAGGGGAAGAGTGTACCAGTAGTGGTAGCACTATCTAAGCACACTATTTAACTAGCAGAACTATCTAAGGCACAGTTGTTCAGTAAATATATAAACTATCTATTACAAGGAAATGACTGCTTTGTAAAACAATGACAGAAAAATCATTACAAATAATTCTGAAAAGAATGAACTTTCACCTGTTAAGCAGACCATCCTGATGATATTTTTTAACAATAGAAGTGATAGTACAGGTAACTCCCCATGACCCTTAGAGAATATAAAACTGTCTAATTTAGAGATTTTATAAAGAAGCTGCTCTGTTCTTTTTGTATTATTGCCAGTTGTTTGTTCCTTTCACTCCTCCCAAACCTTTCATTGTTCCTTTATCTCATTCTCCTACTCAGTTTCTTTCTTTTCTTTCCGACTGCTTGCCTGTTAGTCCCTGCACCTGGAGCTTTCATTCTTTTCCAGAAAGATGAGATTCTTTTGCATCCAATGTTCACTTTGAGAAAATATAGACCTGCATGTGAGTTTTCCTTGCTGATTTCCCCACCTGTCTGTGGGTGGCTATTTGTTTATTTTATCATTGTTCTTCTTTTGATTTTTATTTCAGTTGCAAACAAATACAGTTCATGTTTCCTAAAATTCACTTACTATTATCACTCACTATTATCCTTGGTAATAATAATGTATAATATGCATAATAAACTTTCAACTTTAGCACCAACATGCTTTTCAATATTTGTGGGGAGTGTCCTTCTGATCACTTTAAACCAGAATGACTTACAAAGAGTTGTCTTTTTTTCTTCAGTGTACCCCATGGCCCCTGCAAACAGTCCTTTCCTGATCAACTCTGCATTTGGAGAGGGTTAAGATTACTATTCAATAAGAACTTCCATCTAAACTAAATTTCTCTCTCTTTATTTGTTGTATTTGTCTTATATTTCTTTTAAAATGAAGAAAGTAATTGAATGTTGGAGTTAAAAGAGGTGCCATGCTCAGTTGCAGAAGCAAATAAATGTCACTCTGAAATAAGAAGTAATAGGATAAAAAGATTTTAGCCCCAACAGAAAAAATCACATTAAACTAGAATTTTCAAATAATAGTAGCACAGATATTTAAGATTTGATTATAATATATTTGATTGCTGAAGGGTGTTTTGTGGTTTATTTT
Organism: Sminthopsis crassicaudata; assembly: GCF_048593235.1. Classification (NCBI taxonomy): domain Eukaryota; kingdom Metazoa; phylum Chordata; class Mammalia; order Dasyuromorphia; family Dasyuridae; genus Sminthopsis; species Sminthopsis crassicaudata. The sequence goes on from NC_133618.1 coordinate 163,969,598, forward strand.
TTAAACTATATAGAAACATTGCCTTTCTACTTATTTTTCCAAATTATGATTTTGGGCATATAAGCAAACAGAAGTGGAGAATGAGGAACTTATCCAGATAATTCAGATTTAAATATATATTAATTTAATAAAACGATCATTTCCATAATATAGCACAATAAAATGATTGTACATGAAACTATAAATTGATTATATACAACTTGCATATCATGCAATATTATCATGTAATATACATTATGTACATTTCCTTTTTTTTTCTTTTTTCCTACTTCTCTTCCTGTCCATCCTATAGACAGCCACCATTAAACACAAAAAGATATATATATATATATATATATATATATATATATATATATATATACAGAGAGAGAGAGAGAGAGAGAGAGAGAGATACATATATATAGTAGTAACATTTTGAAAATATCTTCAAATTTCAGCAAAGCTGAAGTTCATAAGTTCAAAAGATTAAAAATAATTACCTCAATATTTCAATTGTCTACATCAGTTTATATTTTTAGGACATAATTTGAGATAGAATGTACTCTAATAATATTTTTGTGTAGGAACCAAGGTTTCTACTATCAATACTTCCTAGATGAAGTAGGAAATGACTATTTTGATGTATTCACACAGGTGGCAGATAGTTGATCACATGGGTACTCTTTACATAACTAAAGAATTTTTAGTGAGCATTAGTGCCTTGATTATACAAACCTGTTTTTTAAAATATTATAGTTCATGAGGAACATAAATATATGCTCTCCCCATCTGGGAACTTGATTAAAATAATAATTCTTCAGAGAGATAAGAGAAAAAGCTCATGAGAGAACAGTGGATTTATAGATGCTCTAAAACACTATAGTTACTTCTTCATGCAACAAGAGAAATGCTTCCCTTTGCCCCATATTCAAAAGTACTCAAAACCATCCTCTGCACCAGCAGAATAAAATCAAATTTCACAAAGTCTAAATTGCTTATAGATTCTCAGCAGCCATATGATGCTGAATCCCCTCATAAATAGTTCCTCATTCCCAATCCTGCAGGTGCATCCATGGCTATGAAGCTCCTGAGTTAATGTACATTCCATCTGAATTTTTCTACTCCATTATGGATGCCATTGGCTATAAGAGTATTTACAATCTGTTTTTTTTTTTAAATTAAAGTATATGATCATTTCATAGAATAAAAACATTTATTTTCATAATTATGTTTCAAGTGATAATAGTGATAGAGATAATGTATTTTGGTTATAATAGTATCTTTCATGTAGAGAAAGTTAAGGTATCTCAAACAGGGAAGCAGATGGTGTAGGTGTCATTTAGTAAATTACGACTGTGATGCACTAAATGACACCCTAGTTGCCTAAAAAGAATCCTATTAGTGCCCATCTTATTCCCTGAGAGTAGTTTAAACACTGGAAGAATTCTTTCATTATTCCATTAATCCTGAATGACATCTATTGCTCTCCTTTAGAAAGAAGATCTTAGGAATTCTTCTTAGCTAATATTATAGAAATTATCTGGAATAGGGGGAAAGTCAACTGCCCTTAATCTCAGACATATCCACACAAGTAAAGATGAGCATTCAGTGGAAGCAAGTAATCCATACAGATCAAGACAAAGATTATCATAACCTGAAATGCCCAGTTAATTGTTTTTTATACCCATATTATTTGGTGAATTGCCCTAATCTGTCATTTTATTTCAAGTATATAGACATAGCCTAATTGAGCGAGAGCTATAAGAGAGAGGACAAATCTACAGTTAGTGAGAATAGCTTGGCCCAGCCTCTCCAGGGATCAAATCTAGGTTCTTCTAGCAACGGTTGAAATAATCATCTTGTATTTAGTATCACATAGGGATTTAATGATGTATCTTTGGCAAAATAGAGGAATTATGTTACCACATTTCCTTCTTGCAGCAGACTGATTTAACTGAAGAAAAGTTAAGCCAATTAACTCAATAGGTACCATTGTGAATTGAGAGAAATATTGCACAATTATGTGCAATATTTAAGGATGGCAAAATGAATATTACTTAGTTCTTAATTTAGAAAAAAATCTTAGCTTGTCATCAATTTCTGAATTGTATATAAGGAGATGGATTTGTAATAGATAATCTCTGAAATGTCTTCTAGCTCCATATATTTTATTCTAAGATCCCAAGTTTGAGCTAGGGATTTAGTTACCCATGTGAATTAGAAAAGATAATAAAATATGTAAAAATAGAAGACATTCTTCTTTCTATACATTTATATGTTGATCTGTTAGATGTTCTTCCCAGTTTGAAATGCAAGTCCACATTATCTGTGCTTTTGCACACTCTTCTCACACACCTCTTAGAAACTCACGTTTTTTACAAGATTAACTTCATATATGAACTCCTACACAAAACCTTTCTTGATATTATTACTCATTAGTGCTTTCATTCACCTGAGATTACATTGTAATTTTTAATGGCATAGTTGTAGTATCCCATGCCAACCCCTTGGAAGCTCATTGAGGGAAGAAACTGTTTTTCATTTGTCTCTTTAGATCCTAGTTACTAGCAGAATTCTTACACACAGTAGGTACTTAATAAGTGTTTGGTGAATTGAATATATTGCAATTAAAATTAGGTACAGAGCTAAAAACCAACAATGATAAATGTCTTATGAGTTTAAAAAAAGATTTTTGCCATCATCAAATACTATGTAGTTAAAGCACAAAAAGCTCTTATATCTTATATCAGTTTATGTCAAAACAGAGCTTCTGTTTTCCTCAGAATGAGGTCTAGAGTTCATAGAATCAATTGCTAGTGGGAAATGCATAGGAAAAGATGCTCAGTAGGTCTTTTGGCAGTTTTCCTGTTAATTAACGACAACTGCTGTTTTTATGGAAACTATAACTTGAAATCCCAATAAGAGGAATTTCAATCTCCACTTACAAGAAGGAGATAAATCCATGTCTACTTGGGGGATTTCCTCTCATCTCTCTCAATGCCATTCTTTCAGTAAAAGGAATGAGAGTACTCACAGCGATTGCAATCTCTCTAACAAGAAAAGCCCAAAGACATAAAAACCACCTAATTCAGGGTGGCTGATGTCATCAGTATTATTCACTTGTTGAGTGATCTCCACTAGCAATTTGGGGATGGAGGGTTACATTGAAAAAGATTTTAGCTGTCTACCAAATATGCTGATATTGGGGTATCTAGTAATGTTAGCATTTAGAGCAGAGAATATAGGGATTGTCTTATGCCTTAGAAAAGTGGCTTTGCTTCTATAAGATCGTGACCACATACTTTTGAGAGGGGTTTTTGAAGGCATCAACATCTGACATAACTAAGATACAATTCTTGCGTGTATATGTAGACAGATGGAGAGATAGATGGATTGGTAGGTGTAAACATATAGATGATAGGTGGACAGATAAATTAAAAAGAGCTAGGGGGAAGAAGAAGAGAGGGAGAGGTACTAGAAATAGAGAGAGAGAAAGGGAGAGAGAGACACACACAGATAGAAAGAGACAGAGTGAGAGAGATAGAAACAGACAGACAGACAGAGAGAGGGAGGGGGAGAGCACCACACAGAAAGGAAAGGGAGAGAAAAAGGGAAGAGGGGAGAGAAAGGGAGACAGAGAGGAAAGGAAGAAAAAGAGACATAGAGACAAAGACAGAGAGACAGACACACACAGAGAGAGAGAGAGAGAGAGAGAGAGAGAGAGAGAGAGAGAGAGAGAGAGAGAGAGACAGACAGAGACAGACAGAGAGAGACAGACAGACAGACAGAGAGAGACAGAGAGAGAGACAGAGAGAGAGAGAAAGACAGAGACAGAGAGAGAGAGAGAGAGAGAGAGAGAGAGAGAGAGAGAGAGAGAGAGAGAGAGAGAGAGAGAGAGAGAGAGAAGAGACAGAGAAGAAAGGGAGAGAGAAAATACAAGGGAGAGGGAGAGACTGAAAGAGACAGACAGACATAAAGAAGCATGGAGAATTTACTAAAAAAGAATGAAAAAAATGTGGTTTCCTAGGACTGTGACCCAAGATACAGATAGAGTAGGTCAGAGGACTGAAGGAAAAGCTAGATGGGACAAAGTTCAAGATTGATAAATGTATTCTAGGTTAGCTGCAAGACAGAGAATTGTGATACTTACCAAGTGATGATCAACTATGTTTCTCTAGTCTCCTAAGGTTAACATAAATTAAATTAGCTTTTGTTCATATAAGTACTACGGCATGGTAATGATTTAACTTGTTTGTTTCCATGCTGACTCTTCCTACGCCTTCTTAAAAATCCTCTCTGCTTTCAATACTTCTTACTCATAAACTAAGGCACACAGTTTACCTGCCACCAAGTCTTAATGAGCTACAGAATTAGACTCAAAGTCAACTACTACCTGACTCTACCTCTTCTGTCTGCTTACTACCCTTCATCTTTAATGCAGTCTGTTCCTTAGAGGGAGAAATCTAATACCACAATAGTTATCTGTCTTAGGCCAGGACAGCTCAATTTTACAATTTGCAGCGTGCCAGGCCTGGAATAACGAAGACATCTTCTGGAGTTCAAATTTGGCCTCTCATACTTATTAGCTTTGTGACTCTAGGTAAGTCACCTAATCCTGCCTGCCTCAGTTTCCACATTTGTAAAATGGGTAAGAGAAGGAAATGGTTAGCCACTCTAGTAGCTTTGTCAGGAAAACTCCAGATGAGATCGCAAAGAACTGAATATGACTTTAAAAACAGAACAACAACAATGAACTTATTCTTTGCTACTGTTTATAGTTACCCATTTTTTGGTATTATTTTCCTATTACTCTGGTTGTGGTATGGAATTGTGTAATATCATTCCTACATCCCCAATGTTTCTCATGGTGCTCTGTCTAAAGTGAAGGCTTGAATGAATAATTTAATGAATATAAAACTATATTCTTTTGTGATTTTGAAAAAATTGCATACTTTTGTCAATATTTAAACATTTTATTTTATGAATTTGGATTTTTCTTTAAATTTCTTTTCCTTGGTAATATTCTTTATAGGTATATATTATTGTTGACAATTATACTTTTTTGTTTTTTTGTGACTATTTCTATTTTATACAACTTCAGAAGTCCTTGCCATGGTTTTTATAGTTTGTTTTTAAGTTTCATTCTGAAAATACAAATTGAAATATTGAGAACAGTTTTTACATAAAACAATGAAATATCTCTATGGATGTATATTTATATGGATATGGATATGTACTATATGTAAAAAAAAACCAGTTTTGTTAGAGTAAATTGTATAGAATAAATACAGAGTTGTCTATAGCAATACAATCAGCAAATATTTGAGGCAGGAATTAAATTCAGGAAAACAAAGTTTCAGGAAAGACCCTGAAGTCTTGGTACCTGAGTTTGAAGGAGGCAGAATTGAGCAATGAACAGCAATGGACTTTGGACAAGCAAAATCTGGGTTCAAAAACTACCTCACACACTTATTAGCTATGTTACCTATACAAGTTACTGAACTTTCAACCTCAATTCTCCTCATCTGTGCTACTAATAACACTTAGCATTTACATAGCACTTTAAGGTTTGTAAAGTGCTTTTCACAGATCTCATTTTATCCTTAAGAACAAAATCAAGACTCAGTGCCTTCTAAGGTGTCTTCTACTTCAAAAACTGTGGTTTCATGATCCTAGGAACTCCAGTGGATCGACTACTTGTTACTGTTGTTATTCAGTCATTTCTATCATGTATGACTTTTCATGACCTCATTTGGAGGTTTTCTTGGCAAAAATACTGGAATGATTTGCCATTTTCTTCTGCAGCTCATTTTATAGATGAAGTTGAATAGGACTCATCCAAGGCCTTATATCTAGTAAGTGTCTGAGGCTGAATTTGAACTCAAGAAGATGCATTATCCAAACTCCTGGCACTCTCTTCACTGTACCATCTAGATACAATCACCAAATTCTATCACTTCCCACACTGAAGCACTGCTCTCTACCAGAAAGTCCCACCACAGAGTTGTTCTGATAGAAACTGAGAGCAAACTGTGGACTTTTCCATTCAGAGGTCCATCTCTATTTAATGCTTTCCTTTAGATGATTTTAGCCAGTTTATTCCATACTTTTCTCCTTTAGGAAAAGAGTTTCATCTTCATTCCCCACGTCTTGAAACATATTCATTATATGAGGGCCTTGTCTCTTACCTTATCTAGATGAACCCAAGAAGGTCCATTTCTCTGGAGCTTTAAATAACAGGTCAGAGTATTGCCTTTACAAATCCCAGAGGTGAGAGGAGGGGAAGTCTAAATCATAATTAAATAATAAAATTAGTCTTGCTGCTTCTTTCTCTTCTCTGATAAGTGGTTTATCCTTATCTCTTTCTGGCCAGGAGCCAAGGATCTGACAACAACTTTTTACCAGCTAAATTTTATCATTTTTTATTCTAATATTATTGCTATCAAAGCATTTACATCAACCTCCAAGATATTGCTACAGAAAAAACAGTTTGGTTACAAGCCTGTCAGATCAAAATAGAGAATCAGAGTTTAGAGCAGACAAAGTAATTTAGACTTATAATAAGAGCTTACTATTGATAAAATACTTTAAAGGTGGCAAAGCTCTTTACAAATATTTTCCCAATGTATCCTCACAACAATCCTGGGATAGTTTTATTATTATATCCATTTTACAGATGAGGAATCTCAGGAATCAAGCAACTTACCCAAGGATACAGAACTATGTGTTTTAAGATTATATTTGAATGTGGGTTTTCCAGACTTCAGGTTCAGTCTATAACCACTATGCCATCTGCCCCCACTTAGAGGTAACCTAGTCCAAATTCCTCACATTATAGAGGAGAAAACTGAGATCTAGAGAAAAATGACTTGCCCAAAGGTAACCAAGTACTTTCAAAATCCAGTGTTTTGAATCCAAATCCATGCTACTTCAATAGCAAACATTTTTTTTAAACAAAACAAAATGAAAAATCAAACCCCTAGTCCCCAAACTAACCATTTGCCCATATGGAATACTTTTGTACATTTCTGAAGCTTCATTGCCTTATCTAAGCTGTATGCCAAAAGAGTAACCCTGAAAGTGAAGCGATTTGATAGACTTCCCATTGCTTTGTCCCAATCATTCATCTCTCACTTTGCCTTCCAGCTAGGGTACCTTGTTGGTGCAAAGGGAGCCTTCAATCCCTACTTAGGCAGTATGAATAAGGAATATTCATCACTTTCCAAGCGATTTCTGACACATAAGAACCTAAGGAAAATGTTTGGATTTTGGTGATGGATCCTTAAGGAAACATTCTCTGAGATTTTAAAGTGTTTCTTCAAAAGAGAAAGACTGGAAAGGCCTTAAGGCATGGACCAAACTGAAGAGAAAGTAAAATACAATTACTTAGACAAGAGGAAAGAATGGAAGGTGCCTAAAGGTACGATGTGCCCCCAAATAAACAAGACTATCCTGAGCTGTTTAGACTTTATAGCTAGTCATGCTTTTTATAGATTTTTTTCCCCACCTTTAGGCATAGGTTAGGAAATGCCTATTATAAATGTATAGCTTTGCTTTGCAGTAACTACGATTTTTAAAAGATTATATTTTTCTCTTTTTGTTTGGAGGGAAACCATGGGAAAGGAACTAGGTGGTTCAATGGATACTGATCCTCAAAGGTCAAGCCTTGAGCCAGGAAAACTCAACTTTGTGAGTTCAAATCTAGCTTCAGATATTTACTAACTGGGTGACCCTAGACAAAGTCTATTTGCCTCTTTCCTCAACAGCAAAATAAATTGGAGAAGGAAAAAGCAGAACACTTCAATATCTTTACTGACTCCAAATAGAGTCACAAAGAGTTGGATAGAAGTGAAAACAACTGAACAACAACAACATAGAAGAGAGGGGCAACACAGGGAAGTGAATACTAATGCTGCCAAAAAAGAGAAGATAATACAAGAAGAAAATTGAAGCATACTATGAAATGTGCAGAAGAAAACAGAAGGAAGTTCAGAAGCAAATATAAGTGACAGTTTTGAAAGCTAGAGGTTACTTTTATGAGTGATATTATGAATTTTTTTTAAAAATTCAAGTGACTCATGATTTCCATATAATTTCTTTTTAGTGTTTTATTTTGTATATGGTAATGTTATCTCTATTTCATGTTGTGTTTATTAAATTCTGAATAAAATTAAAATTTAAAAAGGAGTAATATTTATTTTTAAAATTTAAAGAATATTTCTAAAAGAGGCTAGTTCTATCTTAGAACATATGTATCAAAAATTTCAATAAGTTTTGACCTGAAAAGAAAGTTTTTGTAATATGTTAAAACAGCACATGACAAATATAAATCTTAAAAAAAACAAACAACTTTTCCATAGCTACACAATTGTGACACCTTTATTATGTATTCAGTATTTAATCATTACCTTATGGAACAAGCATCTATTACTTGTCTATACTTGCAAGGAAAGGCTTTCTTGGAATATAAAAATGAACATTTAAAAACAAATAAATAATCTCTGCCCTGAAGGAATTTACCTTGGAGAGTTTAGGGAGCAGTGATTATGGTAGAATGTACTATATTTATCTACACTCTTCTACTAGTTACAGTGTTGATATAACACAATAACAGGTTTTTTTTTTTTTAAGCTAGCAGCAACATACTGGAAAATTAATTGGGAACTACTTGTTGAATTTTTTCCTAAAATTTTGTTTTTTGACAGATGGTTGCATCTCGCTTAATTCCACTGATATTTATGCCATCATGCTCTCCTATATTAGACAGCAAATAGGGAAATAGAGATAGCAATTACATGAAATGGTGACGTTTGGAACAAATGGTACATCTCCAGAAAACATGATGTTTGAATTTCAGAAAGCAAAGTAATCACTGAACTTTTGATGACCAGAGTCTCAGTGTTCCATTAAATACTATAAACAGTTAACAGAATTTATATTTCTGAATTACAGTAGAAGTGAATTTAGAGATCATTTAGCCTGATTGTCTCATTTTTATAAGCAAGAAAATGAAAATCTACAAGATATGTAACTGGACCAAAGTCACACAGACACTAAATAGTAAGTAGAATGGGGATTTGAACTCATGTCTTCTAATATTTCATGGCTAACTCTTCACAAAAGGAATAACACATTCATCTGATTGTATTACAATAATTCCATCTGTAATTGGCACGGACTCTTCCTAAAGAACTCAAAGTCCTGGGGAGTACATCATCTCAATATTCTTAAGAACCTTAGTTTCTGGAAACTGAGTGGATGTCCATCATTTGGAGAATGGCTGAATAAGTTATGGTATATGAATGTTATGTAATATTATTGTTATATAAGAAATGACCAGCAGGATGAATACAGAGAGACCTGGAGAGCTTACATGAACTACTGGTAAGTGAAATGAGCAGATCCAGGAGATCATTGTACACGGCAACAAGAAGATTATATGATGATCAATTCTGATGGATGTGGTTCTCTTCAACAAGGAAATGATCTAGGCCAGTTCCAATGACCTTGTGATTAAGAGAGCCATTTATAACCAGAGAGAGGACTGTGGGAACTGAATGTGGCTCACAACAGCACTTTTACTCTTTTTGTTGTTGTTTGCTTGCTTTGTTTTCTTTCTCTTTTTTTCCTTTTTGATTTGATTTTTCTTGTGCAAAAGATAATTGCATAAATATGTATGTATATATTGGATTTAACATATATTTTACCATGTTTAACATATATTTATTTGATTACTTGCCATGTAGGGGAGGGGAGGAGATGGAGGAAAGTTGGGAAAAACTGGACACAAGGTTTTGCAAGGGTCAATGTTGAAAAATTATCAATGCATATGTTTTGAAAATTATAAAGCTTTAATTTTAAAAAACTCTCCATTTCAGAAACAGTTGCATAAGATAGTCCAAGAAGCCATAGATTGCTCAGCATCACATAGCTAGTCAGCCAGCAAGGTCAAGACTTGAATCTCGATCTTATAACTATTAGAAGATGTTTGTTTTAAATCTACACATCCTCCTTTATAACTGATTTAAAAAAAATATTGTGCTATGTATCATGTCACCTTTGGCTAAGTAAGGTTTCTAAGTCTAATTGCTCTCTTTTGCAAAAGGTGATCAATATTTATTTAGTCAAATGATGACCACTGACTTTATAGAATCAAAAACAGAAATAATTAACTTCATTAAAAAACATAATAGGAAATGTCATTAATGGTATCACATAAAGGATAGAGTTTTACATAAAGATTGGATTAAAATGACTCAAGGTATATATTTGTTTAAAATAAGATAATCACCATGATTGGTGATTAAAATAATAATAACAATGACTAACATTTACACAGCGCTTATTATTGCCAGGCACAGGATATTTTTAATTGTTGTCTCATATGATCCTTACAATAACTCTGGGAAGTAGGTGCTATTATTCTTCCCGTTTTACAGAGAGAGAGAGAGACTGAGGTCCACAGAATTTAAGTAATTTCCCTAATATCACAAAACCACTAAATGTCTGAGACTGGACTCAAGACTGGATTCAAATTCAGGTCTTCCTTTAGTTAAATGAATAACTGCTTATTTTTTTAATTTTAAAATTTATTACCTTATTGTTTTAATATTTACTTTTATTTATCTTAATGATAAACCTAACCACTATAATCCATAAAGTGATAGGGAATTATAATGTTCATTGGGAAGTGAACTTCTTACATAGAGTTCCTTAAACTGCCCAAATTAAAAATATTTTTGTTGCTCATAGTCATTTAACTTTATCCTCACTAGTATCTCCATATAATTGATTTCCATGGCCTGTCAAAATCTAAAGGAAGAAACTATTATAGTGATATTGACAAATTCTCAATTTCAAATTATTTCATGCAGCTAACTCCAAATAGTAGGAAAACAAAATCTTGCTAAGTAACCAATAAAGTTATATTCATCCTTTCCCAGGGAGGAACTTCTTCCCAATTGCACTGTGGCTTGTTGACTGCTTCTAAGAATACTGAGATGCAACTTGTCCATTAGATACAAAATAAAGACCATAAAGTCTGAGTGATGAAAGCATTCTTGGCTCAAATATCTTGGAATAAATGACTACAAGTGCACAGCAAGACTGTTTCCCCACCCCAATCCCGCAATAATGAGGTGGTTCCAAAATAGAACATACAGCTGATTATTTTAAACCAGCTTCCACATGCACCATTAAACAAGTCTGAAAATAGAAAGCAAACTATCCCATTCAGAGATTTGCCTGCTACAACTAATTTTCAAATATGTCCTGAAAAAAGTGCAACTCTCTGCTTGTACCAATTCCTTCCAACCTCAGAGTTAATGGGAAGAGTTCCACCAGTATTATATTTAAACCCACTTACTGAAATTTTAAACAAAGTGAATCATAAGGTCTTTTGGAAATTAGATGACAAAGTGGGAAACAGGTTATCAGGAAGAAAACAATAGAGTAAAAATTTTAAAGGAAATAATAGTCCCTGGAGAAATTATCTACCAAAGAGATTTATTAAAAATATATATATATATATAATAGATTTAGGGAAATGTGCAATTATAAAGCATGCATAAAATTTTAACATGCTACAAATATATTTCACATGTTTATTCTAATGCAAAGTTGCTCTAAAGAGTTGAGAATGGGAGACAGACCCCAAGATGTCTGAATAAAGGCAGGGATTCACTTAACCTCTTCCCAAAATTCCTCTAAATACTTTTAAACAATGACTAAAAAATTTTTAGAATGGCTACAAAAAGACAGTATGAAAAAATTTTCTACCCAAAACAACTTAGAAGGTCAGCAGGAAATGTCGATTGCAACAGAGGGAAAGTGGAGCCCAATCTAGTGCAGGTCATGCTAACATAGTTTGGGCCTCAGAAAACCATAAGTCGGTCACCCCAGTGTGACAACTCAGTGGCAGTTTCTGGACCTCTCAGCCTGCAGAAGGTAAGAGGAAGAGACAACATGTCAGAAGGAGATTTTCAGAGGTTCCTTTGCAGGGGCAGGACTCTCTTGTCTTAGGGCTCCTTGGTCTTAGTCCTAGTATGAGGAGGAGCACCAGCATGTCAGAGCATAGGAGCAAAGGGATGCAGGGACCCTTGTCATAGTTCCAGGGCTAAAAAGAATGCTTGTCGTTGCTCACAAACTAGTAAACAGTGCAGGTGAGTAGCAAAGACCAAAAGCTTACAGTTCCAGAATTACCTATGAAAAAAAGTTGCAGGAAAAATCCATAGGGAAGCAGAGTTCAACTTTGAAAATTAGTTAAAAGTCCAAAAGTAGGCTGGAAAATGAGCAAATAACAGTAAAAAAAATCTGATGAGAGATAGTTACTGTGGTGACAAAGAAGAACAAAACATACATTGAGAGGAAAACAACAAAGTCAAAATTTCTGCATCAAAAGACTCAAAGAAAATTATAAATTGACCTCAGGTCATGGAGGAATAGCAAAAGATTTTAAAAACAAATAAGAGAGGTCAAGGAAATTTTGGGAAAAAAATTGGCCATGCACAAAAAAATCATGAAAAATTAAGTCAACATCTTGTAAAGAATGCACAAAAATATTAAAGAAAACAACAACTTAAAAAACAGAATATGCCAAATGGTAAAGGAGGCATAAAAATCCAATGAAGAGAAGAATGTCTTCAAAAACAAATTTGGCCAAATAGGAAAAGATATGTGAAATTTCACTGACGAGAACTTAAAAAGAAAATTTGGTTAAGTAGAAAAGGAAGTATAAAACCTCACTGAAGAAAACAATTCCTTAAAAATAAAAATTGGGCAAGTAGAAACCAAAGACTTTGTGAGACATCAGAAAAAAAGCAAACAAAATCAAGTGAATGAAAAAAAAAAAAAAGAAGAAGAAGAAAATGTGAGCGTCTCATTGGAAAAATAACTAACCTGGGAAATAGATCCAGGAGAGAGTTTAAGAATTACTGGACTGAAAAGGCAGGATCTTGCTCAACCTCTCCCTCAAACCACTCCACATTCTTTTAAATAATGATGCTAAACAAATTTTAGAGTGTCACCCAAACAGATTGAGTAAAACATTTTCAAGCCTCAGATAACTTAGAAGTTCTATCAGCAGAAAAGGTCTATGGAACCGGGGTGAGAATGGAGTTCACAGTGTCAGTGCAGGAAGCACTGAATTCTCAGACCAGACACAGTTGGAAGGTCAGCAGAAAAGGCCTGTTGCAACAGGGTAGGAGTACAGCATGTAATCCCAATATAGGCCACACCAAAGCGGCCCTAGTGCAGCTAAGCAGAACTGTTGCTCTAGCACACTAGATCTTACAGCCACACAGTGGCTAACCTGGGAAATAGCTCTAGAAGAGATAATTCAAAAATCATTGGTCTATCTGGAAGTTATGATCCAAAAAGGAGCCTGAAAAGATGGTGACCTTTCAAGAAATTATCAAGGAAAACTATCCTGATATTCTAGAACCAGAGGGCAAAGTAGAAATTGAAAGGATCTACCAATCACCTCCTGAAAGAGATCCTAAAATGAAAACTCCCAGGAATGTTATGGTCAAATGCTGGAACTCCCAGATTAGGGAGAAAATATTGCAAGCATCTAGAAAGAACCAATTCAAGTATAATGAAGTCACAGTCAGTATAACACAAGATTTAGCAGCTTCTACATTAAAGGACTGGAGGGCTTGGAATATGATATTCCAGGTGCAATAGAACTAGGATTACAACAAAAAAATCATCTACCCAGGAAAACTGAGGAAAAGATAATCATTTTTGATGAAAAGTTAAGAGCTGAATAGAAAATCGGATTTTCAAATACAAAGATAATCAGAAAATTAAGGTTTATCTGTTTACATTTCTACATGGAGGATGATATATGTAGCTCATTAGAACTTTTTCATTATTATGGCAGAAACAGTATAGATAGACAGAAGGCACAGGTGTGAGTTGAATATAATGGGAAAATATCTTTTTTTTTAAATGCGGAAATTAAGGGGTGAGAAAGGAATGTACTAGGAGAAAGGGAAAGGAAAAAGTAGAATAGTGTAAATTATGTGCCATTAAAAAGAGGTAAGAAAAAACTTTTACACTGGAGGGAAACAGGGGAATGAGAGAGAGAATGAGTGAACTATACTCTTATTGGCTCAAAGAAGAAATAACATACACAATCAATAGGGTTATAGAAATCTATTTTACCCTACAGGAAAAATGTATTTCCTTCCTTCTCTACAGATCTAACAAGTAGACTCTCCCTTGCTCTACCAATTTATTTATAGTATCACTTTTTACATGTAAATCATGAACCCATTTCTATCTTATCTTAGTATATAATATTAGGTGTTGGTCAATGTCTAGTTCCTGGTATATTGAAATAGAGAATTTTTAAGTATGGAGGGATACATATAGTTGGCAATCATTCCTGTTGGGGAAAAATTTCTCTGATAAAGATTTTCATTTCTCAAAAATATAGAAAAAGGAGTCAATTTTAGATATTCCTCAACTGATAGTCAAAGGATCAAAACCAAGGGAAACATTTAAATATGAAAAACTAATAGTTTTCAGACAAAGTAATCAAAGCTATCTGCAATCATGACAAATACTCTAAAACACTATAGATGAGAAAAATGTAAATTCAAACAATTCTGAGCTACCTCATACCTGTCAGACTGGTTAATATGATAGAAAAAGAAAATTACTCAATTTGGAAATAAAAAATGGGGGGGATCACATTCCTTTAAAAATCACTTTTCTTTTTTTGAAGTTGGATAGTTAAGGGTTAAAGAGTGATTTTGAAATACATGCACAGAAATGATGCCAATTTATATAAATGATATTTCTGAAAATAACAAAAGTAACAATGATAGATTGTGTTGTGTTTTTTCAGAAATAAATCCACAGGTTAGACATTGCAATATTATAAACCATTTCAAAAGTGAAGAAAGTGGCTTAACATTGAAATTTAGAGATTTCACAAATCTCCAGAGAGCAAGAAAACACTGGCACTGATTTCAGGATTTCTAAATAAAATATTAAATTATACAAAGTATTTTTAAAAGCCCGCTAATAATATGAACATGCTAAAGATTGTGTCTCCTACTTGTTCCACAGTTCTCATTAAGTTCTAAAGGTAGAGATGATATTCAAACTGCACTTATAAAAAGTTATCTACAAAACCATGTTTATCTGTTTTTCCTTTCAATTTTGTTATTTTTTCACATTAAATTAGTAAATATAACTTTGCTTTTTAGGAAAATTATGCTTCCTAAATTAGATAAATCTAGAAATTCTTTTCTAAAAAAAATTCTTGCCATTTCGAAATAAGAGATCATCATTTAGAATTGAAAGGGGAAGTGGATGTCATCAAGTCTAACTTCCCATTTTACATATGAGGAAAGTGAATTTAAGAGAAGTTTAGGAATTAGTCTAGTATTATACAGCCAAAAAGTATCTGAAGAAGGACTTGAACTCAATTTTTTCTGATCCTAAGCCTGGTATTTCAATGCAGGTGTATTGAAGACTGGGTTTGTTTTTTTTTTTTACTGCTTGTACAGACTCGTATTGTTAGAAGTAAACCTAGTTATAGAAGAGCAATGGGGCCACCTGGACTTACCCTTTGAATCTATGAGTGAGTACCTAGAGTGTTGCTTATGATCCCTGCTTTTATGTTGCTGCTATGTTCAAGGCCTAGGACATCAAGAAGACCAGAGAGATTTGAGCTACTCTACTTTTTTGAAGTATATTTGCTTGTAAAGTCATGAGGCCTTGAAAAATGGTCTAGCATTGTACTACAGAATAGAATCTCTTACCTTCCATTGGGGCTTTTTCAATTTCTTACTATCTCTATTTTAGTACACGCTTCATTGGACTAAGGGGAGTCATATAACTCGTAACTTGTGGCTAGAACAATATCCTTTTTATCTTCCAACAAATTACAAATTGGACAAATTATGAAAATCCTCAAAACAAAACAAAATAACTCTGCTTGAATTACAGAACAATAAGAATTTTTTTTTTGTATTTTACAGCTGGAAGAAGTAAACACATCGAAAATTTTAGGGACATTTAAAAGTGACAAAGTAAATTTATCTTACAACCATTCTGGAACATATTTCTACTGATCCCCCACTCCTATATTTTATCCTTCTTTCCTGAGGACAAGTAAGTTTTTTGGAGATACTTTGATGGGATCTATTTTAATCCAATGGATAACAGACATTAGCTGCCCAGAAACCAGCTCTAAACACAAGTCCCTTTTCATGCAAATTACTAGCCAGCAAAAGCTTAGTAAAGCACGGATACTCTATGAATATCCTTTTCTGGCGAATTATGATGAC